>NW_027591022.1:27500-128976 GCF_964213995.1 Mustelus asterias | reverse complement strand
GAGGCAGCAGTGTTAACCCACTGTGTCACCGTGTCACTGTGAGGCAGCAGTGTTAACCCACTGTGTCACCGTGTCACTGTGAGGCAGCAGTGTTAACCCACTGTGTCACCGTGTCACTGTGAGACAGCAGTGTTAACCCACTGTGTCACCGTGTCACTGTGAGACAGCAGTGTTAACCCACTGTGTCACTGCGTCACTGTGAGGCAGCAGTGTTAACCCACTGTGTCACCGTGTCACTGTGAGACAGCAGTGTTAACCCACTGTGTCACCGTGTCACTGTGAGACAGCAGTGTTAACCCACTGTGTCACCGTGTCACTGTGAGACAGCAGTGTTAACCCACTGTGTCACCGTGTCACTGTGAGACAGCAGTGTTAACCCACTGTGTCACCGTGTCACTGTGAGACAGCAGTGTTAACCCACTGTGTCACCGTGTCACTGTGAGACAGCAGTGTTAACCCACTGTGTCACCGTGTCACTGTGAGGCAGCTGTGTTAACCACTGTGTCACCGTGTCACTGTGAGGCAGCAGTGTTAACCCACTGTGTCACCGTGTCACTGTGAGACAGCAGTGTTAACCCACTGTGTCACCGTGTCACTGTGAGGCAGCAGTATTAACCCACTGTGTCACCGTGTCACTGTGAGACAGCAGTGTTAACCCACTGTGTCACCGTGTCACTGTGAGACAGCAGTGTTAACCCACTGTGTCACCGTGTCACTGTGAGACAGCAGTGTTAACCCACTGTGTCACCGTGTCACTGTGAGGCAGCAGTGTTAACCCACTGTGTCACCGTGTCACTGTGAGGCAGCAGTGTTAACCCACTGTGTCACCGTGTCACTGTGAGGCAGCAGTGTTAACCCACTGTGTCACCGTGTCACTGTGAGACAGCAGTGTTAACCCACTGTGTCACAGTGTCGCTGTGAGACAGCAGTGTTAACCACTGTGTCACCGTGTCACTGTGAGACAGCAGTGTTAACCCACTGTGTCACCGTGTCACTGTGAGACAGCAGTGTTAACCCACTGTGTCACAGTGTCGCTGTGAGACAGCAGTGTTAACCACTGTGTCACCGTGTCACTGTGAGGCAGCAGTGTTAACCCACTGTGTCACCGTGTCACTGTGAGGCAGCAGTGTTAACCCACTGTGTCACCGTGTCACTGTGAGACAGCAGTGTTAACCCACTGTCACCGTGTCACTGTGAGACAGCAGTGTTAACCCACTGTGCCACCGTGTCACTGTGAGGCAGCAGTGTTAACCCACTGTGTCACCGTGTCACTGTGAGGCAGCAGTGTTAACCACTGTGTCACCGTGTCACGGTGAGACAGCAGTGTTAACCCACTGTGTCACCGTGTCACTGTGAGACAGCAGTGTTAACCCACTGTGTCACCGTGTCGCTGTGAGGCAGCAGTGTTAACCCACTGTGTCACCGTGTCACTGTGAGGCAGCAGTGTTAACCCACTGTGTCACCGTGTCACTGTGAGGCAGCAGTGTTAACCCACTGTGTGACCGTGTCACTGAGAGGCAGCAGTGTTAACCCACTGTGTCACCGTGTCACTGTGAGGCAGCAGTGTTAACCCACTGTGTCACCGTGTCACTGTGAGACAGCAGTGTTAACCCACTGTCTCACCGTGTCACTGTGAGGCAGCAGTGTTAACCCACTGTGTCACTGTGTCACTGTGAGACAGCAGTGTTAACCCACTGTGTCACCGTGTCACTGTGAGGCAGCAGTGTTAACCCACTGTGTCACCGTGTCACTGTGAGGCAGCAGTGTTAACCCACTGTCACCGTGTCACTGTGAGACAGCAGTGTTAACCCACTGTGTCACCGTGTCACTGTGAGGCAGCAGTGTTAACCCACTGTGTCACCGTGTCGCTGTGAGACAGCAGTGTTAACCCACTGTGTCACTGTCAGACAGCAGTGTTAACCACTGTGTCACCGTGTCACTGTGAGGCAACAGTGTTAACCCACTGTGTCACCGTGTCACTGTGAGGCAGCAGTGTTAACCCACTGTGTCACCGTGTCACTGTGAGGCAGCAGTGTTAACCCACTGTGTCACCGTGTCACTGTGAGGCAGCAGTGTTAACCCACTGTGTCACCGTGTCACTGTGAGACAGCAGTGTTAACCCACTGTGTCACCGTGTCACTGTGAGACAGCAGTGTTAACCCACTGTGTCACCGTGTCACTGTGAGGCAGCAGTGTAAACCCACTGTGTCACCGTGTCACTGTGAGGCAGCAGTGTTAACCCACTGTGTCACCGTGTCGCTGTGAGACAGCAGTGTGAACCCACTGTGTCACCGTGTCACTGTGAGGCAGCAGTGTTAACCCACTGTGTCACCGTGTCACTGTGAGGCAGCAGTTTTAACACACTGTGTCACCGTGTCACTGTGAGGCAGCAGTGTTAACCCACTGTGTCACCGTGTCACTGTGAGGGAGCAGTGTTAACCCACTGTGTCACCGTGTCACTGTGAGGCAGCAGTGTTAACCCACTGTGTCACCGTGTCACTGTGAGGCAGCAGTGTTAACCCACTGTGCCAATGTGAGACAGCAGTGTTAACCCACTGTGTCACCGTGTCACTGTGAGACAGCAGTGTTAACCCACTGTGTCACCGTGTCACTGTGAGACAGCAGTGTTAACCCACTGTGTCACCGTGTCACTGTGAGACAGCAGTGTTAACCCACTGTGTCACCGTGTCACTGTGAGACAGCAGTGTTAACCCACTGTGTCACCGTGTCACTGTGAGGCAGCAGTGTTAACCCACTGTGTCACCGTGTCACTGTGAGGCAGCAGTGTTAACCCACTGTGCCAATGTGAGACAGCAGTGTTAACCCACTGTGTCACCGTGTCACTGTGAGGCAGCAGTGTTAACCCACTGTGTCACCGTGTCACTGTGAGGCAGCAGTGTTAACCCACTGTGTCACCGTGTCACTGTGAGACAGCAGTGTTAACCCACTGTGTCACCGTGTCACTGTGAGGCAGCAGTGTTAACCCACTGTGTCACCGTGTCACTGTGAGGCAGCAGTGTTAACCCACTGTGTCACCGTGTCACTGTGAGACAGCAGTGTTAACCCACTGTGTCACCGTGTCACTGTGAGACAGCAGTGTTAACCCACTGTGTCACCGTGTCACTGTGAGGCAGCAGTGTTAACCCACTGTGTCACCGTGTCACTGTGAGGCAGCAGTGTTAACCCACTGTGTCACCGTGTCACTGTGAGACAGCAGTGTTAACCCACTGTGTCACCGTGTCACTGTGAGGGAGCAGTGTTAACCCACTGTGTCACCGTGTCACTGTGAGGCAGCAGTGTTAACCCACTGTGTCACCGTGTCACTGTGAGGCAGCAGTGTTAACCCACTGTGTCACCGTGTCACTGTGAGGCAGCAGTGTTAACCCACTGTGTCACCGTGTCACTGTGAGACAGCAGTGTTAACCCACTGTGTCACCGTGTCACTGTGAGACAGCAGTGTTAACCCACTGTGTCCCCATGTCACTGTGAGGCAGCAGTGTTAACCCACTGTGTCACCGTGTCACTGTGAGGCAGTAGTGTTAACCCACTGTGTCACCGTGTCGCTGTGAGACAGCAGTGTTAACCCACTGTGTCAACGTGTCACTGTGAGGCAGCAGTGTTAACCCACTGTGTCACCGTGTCGCTGTGAGACAGCAGTGTTAACCCACTGTGTCAACGTGTCACTGTGAGACAGCAGTGTTAACCCACTGTGTCACCGTGTCGCTGTGAGACAGCAGTGTTAACCCACTGTGTCACCGTGTCACTGTGAGGCAGCTGTGTTAACCACTGTGTCACCGTGTCACTGTGAGGCAGCAGTGTTAACCCACTGTGTCACCGTGTCACTGTGAGGCAGCAGTGTTAACCCACTGTGCCACCGTGTCACTGTGAGGCAGCAGTGTTAACCCACTGTGTCACCGTGTCACTGTGAGGCAGCAGTGTTAACCCACTGTGCCACCGTGTCACTGTGAGACAGCAGTGTTAACCCACTGTGTCACCGTGTCACTGTGAGGCAGCTGTGTTAACCACTGTGTCACCGTGTCACTGGGAGGCAGCAGGGTTAACCCACTGTGTCACCGTGTCACTGTGAGGCAGCAGTGTTAACCCACTGTGTCACCGTGTCACTGTGAGGCAGCAGTGTTAACCCACTGTGTCACCGTGTCACTGTGAGGCAGCAGTGTTAACCCACTGTGTCACCGTGTCGCTGTGAGGCAGCAGTGTTAACCCACTGTGTCACCGTGTCACTGTGAGGCAGCAGTGTTAACCCACTGTGTCACCGTGTCACTGTGAGGCAGCAGTGTTAACCCACTGTGTCACCGTGTCACTGTGAGGCAGCAGTGTTAACCCACTGTGTCACCGTGTCACTGTGAGGCAGCAGTGTTAACCCACTGTGTCACCGTGTCGCTGTGAGACAGCAGTGTTAACCCACTGTGTCACCGTGTCACTGTGAGGCAGCAGTGTTAACCCACTGTGTCACCGTGTCGCTGTGAGGCAGCAGTGTTAACCCACTGTGTCACCGTGTCACTGTGAGGCAGCAGTGTTAACCCACTGTGTCACCGTGTCACTGTGAGACAGCAGTGTTAACCCACTGTGTCACTGTGAGACAGCAGTGTTAACCCACTGTGTCACTGTGAAACAGCAGTGTTAACCCACTGTGTCACCGTGTCACTGTGAGGCAGCAGTGTTAACCCACTGTGTCACCGTGTCACTGTGAGACAGCAGTGTTAACCCACTGTGTCACCGTGTCACTGTGAGGCAGCAGTGTTAACCCACTGTGTCACCGTGTCACTGTGAGACAGCAGTGTGAACCCACTGTGTCACCGTGTCACTGTGAGACAGCAGTGTTAACCCACTGTGTCACCGTGTCACTGTGAGGCAGCAGTGTTAACCCACTTTGTCACCGTGTCACTGTGAGACAGCAGTGTTAACCCACTGTGTCACCGTGTCACTGTGAGGCAGCAGTGTTAACCCACTGTGTCACCGTGTCACTGTGAGACAGCAGTGTTAACCCACTGTGTCACCGTGTCACTGTGAGGCAGCAGTGTTAACCCACTGTGTCACCGTGTCGCTGTGAGACAGCAGTGTTAACCCACTGTTTCACCGTGTCACTGTGAGACAGCAGTGTTAACCCACTGTGTCACCGTGTCGCTGTGAGACAGCAGTGTTAACCCACTGTGTCACCGTGTCGCTGTGAGGCAGCAGTGTTAACCCACTGTGTCACCGTGTCACTGTGAGGCAGCAGTGTTAACCCACTGTGTCACCGTGTCACTGTGAGGCAGCAGTGTTAACCCACTGTGTGACCGTGTCGCTGTGAGACAGCAGTGTTAACCCACTGTGTCACTATGTCAGTGAGGCAGCAGTGTTAACCCACTGTGTCACTATGTCAGTGAGGCAGCAGTGTTAACCCACTGTGTCACTATGTCAGTGAGACAGCAGTGTTAACCCACTGTGTCACCGTGTCGCTGTGAGGCAGCAGTGTTAACCCACTGTGTCACCGTGTCACTGTGAGGCAGCAGTGTTAACCCACTGTGTCACCGTGTCACTGTGAGGCAGCAGTGTTAACCCACTGTGTCACCGTGTCACTGTGAGGGAGCAGTGTTAACCCACTGTGTCACTATGTCAGTGAGGCAGCAGTGTTAACCCACTGTGTCACCGTGTCACTGTGAGGCAGCAGTGTTAACCCACTGTGTCACCGTGTCACTGTGAGGCAGCAGTGTTAACCCACTGTGTCACCGTGTCACTGTGAGACAGCAGTGTTAACCACTGTGTCACCGTGTCACTGTGAGGCAGCAGTGTTAACCCACTGTGTGACCGTGTCGCTGTGAGACAGCAGTGTTAACCCACTGTGTCACCGTGTCACTGTGAGACAGCAGTGTTAACCCACTGTGTGACCGTGTCGCTGTGAGACAGCAGTGTTAACCCACTGTGTGACCGTGTCGCTGTGAGACAGCAGTGTTAACCCACTGTGTCACCGTGTCACTGTGAGGCAGCAGTGTTAACCCACTGTGTCACCGTGTCGCTGTGAGGCAGCAGTGTTAACCCACTGCGTCACCGTGTCACTGTAAGGCAGCAGTTTTAACCCACTGTGTCACCGTGTCACTGAGAGGCAGCAGTGTTAACCCACTGTGCCACCGTGTCACTGTGAGGCAGCAGTGTTAACCCACTGTGTCACCGTGTCACTGTGAGGCAGCAGTGTTAACCCACTGTGTCACCGTGTCACTGTGAGACAGCAGTGTTAACCCACTGTGTCACCGTGTCACTGTGAGGCAGCAGTGTTAACCCACTGTGTCACCGTGTCACTGTGAGGCAGCAGAGTTAACCCACTGTGTCACCGTGTCGCTGAGAGGCAGCAGTGTTAACCCACTGTGTCACTGTGTCAACCCACTGTGTCACCGTGTCACTGTGAGACAGCAGTGTTAACCCACTGTGTCACCGTGTCACTGTGAGGCAGCAGTGTTAACCCACTGTGTCACCGTGTCGCTGTGAGACAGCAGTGTTAACCCACTGTGTCACCGTGTCACTGTGAGGCAGCAGTGTTAACCCACTGTGTCACCGTGTCACTGTGAGACAGCAGTGTTAACCCACTGTGTCACCGTGTCACTGAGAGGCAGCAGTGTTAACCCACTGTGTCACCGTGTCACTGTGAGGCAGCAGTGTTAACCCACTGTGTCACCGTGTCACTGAGAGGCAGCAGTGTTAACCCACTGTGTCACCGTGTCACTGTGAGGCAGCAGTGTTAACCCACTGTGTCACTGTGAGGCAGCAGTGTTAACCCACTGTGTCACTGTGAGACAGCAGTGTTAACCCACTGTGTCACCGTGTCGCTGTGAGGCAGCAGTGTTAACCCACTGTGTCACCGTGTCACTGTGAGGCAGCAGTGTTAACCCACTGTGTCACTGTGAGACAGCAGTGTTAACCCACTGTGTCACCGTGTCGCTGTGAGGCAGCAGTGTTAACCCACTGTGTCACCGTGTCACTGTGAGGCAGCAGTGTTAACCCACTGTGTCACTGTGAGACAGCAGTGTTAACCCACTGTGTCACTGTGAGACAGCAGTGTTAACCCACTGTGTCACCGTGTCGCTGTGAGGCAGCAGTGTTAACCCACTGTGTCACCGTGTCGCTGTGAGGCAGCAGTGTTAACCCACTGTGTCGCTGTGAGGCAGCAGTGTTAACCCACTGTGTCACCGTGTCGCTGTGAGGCAGCAGTGTTAACCCACTGTGTCACCGTGTCACTGTGAGGCAGCAGTGTTAACCCACTGTGTCACCGTGTCACTGTGAGGCAGCAGTGTTAACCCACTGTGTCACCGTGTCACTGTGAGGGTGCAGTGTTAACCCACTGTGTCACCGTGTCACTGTGAGACAGCAGTGTTAACCCACTGTGTCACCGTGTCACTGTGAGACAGCAGTGTTAACCCACTGTGTCACCGTGTCGCTGTGAGACAGCAGTGTTAATCCACTATGTCACTGTGAGGCAGCAGTGTTAACCCACTGTGTCACCGTGTCACTGTGAGGCAGCAGTGTTAACCACTGTGTCACCGTGTCGCTGTGAGGCAGCAGTGTTAACCCACTGTGTCACCGTGTCGCTGTGAGGCAGCAGTGTTAACCCACTGTGTCACCGTGTCACTGTGAGGCAGCAGAGTTAACCCACTGTGTCACTGTGTCACTGTGAGGCAGCAGTGTTAACCCACTGTGTCACCGTGTCACTGTGAGGCAGCAGTGTTAACCCACTGTGTCACCGTGTCACTGTGAGGCAGCAGTGTTAACCCACTGTGTCACCGTGTCGCTGTGAGACAGCAGTGTTAACCCACTGTGTGACCGTGTCGCTGTGAGACAGCAGTGTTAACCCACTGTGTCACCGTGAGGCAGCAGTGTTAACCCACTGTGTCACTGTGAGGCAGCAGTGTTAACCCACTGTGTCACCGTGTCACTGTGAGGCAGCAGTGTTAACCCACTGTGTCACCGTGTCACTGTGAGGCAGCAGTGTTAACCCACTGTGTCACCGTGTCACTGTGAGGCAGCAGTGTTAACCCACTGTGTCACCGTGTCACTGTGAGGCAGCAGAGTTAACCCACTGTGTCACCGTGTCGCTGTGAGGCAGCAGTGTTAACCCACTGTGTCACTGTGTCAACCCACTGTGTCACCGTGTCACTGTGAGACAACAGTGTTAACCCACTGTGTCACCGTGTCACTGTGAGGCAGCAGTGTTAACCCACTGTGTCACCGTGTCGCTGTGAGACAGCAGTGTTAACCCACTGTGTCACCGTGTCACTGTGAGGCAACAGTGTTAACCCACTGTGTCACCGTGTCACTGAGAGGCAGCAGTGTTAACCCACTGTGTCACCGTGTCACTGTGAGGCAGCAGTGTTAACCCACTGTGTCACCGTGTCACTGTGAGACAGCAGTGTTAACCCACTGTGTCACCGTGTCACTGTGAGACAGCAGTGTTAACCCACTGTGTCACCGTGTCACTGTGAGGCAGCAGTGTTAACCCACTGTGTCACCGTGTCACTGTGAGACAGCAGTGTTAACCCACTGTGTCACCGTGTCACTGTGAGGCAGCAGTGTTAACCCACTGTGCCACCGTGTCACTGTGAGGCAGCAGTGTTAACCCACTGTGCCACCGTGTCACTGTGAGGCAGCAGTGTTAACCCACTGTGTCACCGTGTCACTGTGAGACAGCAGTGTTAACCCACTGTGTCACCGTGTCACTGTGAGGCAGCAGTGTTAACCCACTGTGCCACCGTGAGGCAGCAGTGTTAACCCACTGTGTCACCGTGTCACTGTGAGGCAGCAGTGTTAACCCACTGTGTCACCGTGTCACTGTGAGGCAGCAGTGTTAACCCACTGTGCCACCGTGTCACTGTGAGGCAGCAGTGTTAACCCACTGTGCCACCGTGTCACTGTGAGGCAGCAGTGTTAACCCACTGTGTCACCGTGTCACTGTGAGACAGCAGTGTTAACCCACTGTGTCACCGTGTCACTGTGAGGCAGCAGTGTTAACCCACTGTGCCACCGTGAGGCAGCAGTGTTAACCCACTGTGTCACCGTGTCACTGTGAGACAGCAGTGTTAACCCACTGTGTCACCGTGTCACTGTGAGGCAGCAGTGTTAACCCACTGTGCCACCGTGAGGCAGCAGTGTTAACCCACTGTGTCACCGTGTCACTGTGAGGCAGCAGTGTTAACCCACTGTGTCACCGTGTCACTGTGAGGCAGCAGTGTTAACCCACTGTGCCACCGTGTCACTGTGAGGCAGCAGTGTTAACCCACTGTGCCACCGTGTCACTGTGAGGCAGCAGTGTTAACCCACTGTGTCACCGTGTCACTGTGAGACAGCAGTGTTAACCCACTGTGTCACCGTGTCACTGTGAGGCAGCAGTGTTAACCCACTGTGCCACCGTGAGGCAGCAGTGTTAACCCACTGTGTCACCATGCCACTGTGAGGCAGCAGAGTTAACCCACTGTGTCACCGTGTCACTGTGAGACAGCAGTGTTAACCCACTGTGCCCTTGAACAAAATGGCTTGCTATGCAATTTGGGAGGACAGTTAAGAGTCAGACATGTTGCTGTGGCTCTGGAATGGCATGTAGACCAGACCAGGTAAGGACGGCAGATTTCCGTCTCTGAAGGGCATGAGTGAAGCAGGGGGAGGATGAAGGTGTGGAGAGAGAAATTGAGAGTGCGTGGGAGTGATAGTGAAGAGAGTGGTGGGGACAGGAAAGAGTGCGAGGGAACACAAGAAATTGATTGAAAGCAAAGCAAAGCAATGCAAGGGGGGGGGGGGGGTGCGGTGCAGTGAAAAAAGACACAGAGTCTCCAGTGTGAGCTCAGTTCTCAGCTCCCACTCTTTGGAAAAAAGCCTCAGCCACAACCCACTGGGATTCCTGAATCATAGAAATAAACAAATGAATGGTGGGAGGCTGATTTCCAGACCAGACCACATCCTGGTAAATCTTTTCTATTCCCTCTCCAAAGCCTCCACATCCTTCTGGCAGTGTGGCGACCAGAATTGAACACTATATTCCAAGTGCGGTCGAACTAAGCTTCTATAAAGCTGCAACACGACTTGCCAATTTTTAAACTCAATGTCCCGGCCGATGAAGGCAAGCATGCCGTATGCCTTCTTGACTACCTTCTCCAGCTGCATTGCCACTTTCAGTGACCTGTGTACCTGTACACCCAGATCCCTCTCCCTATCAATACTCTGAAGGTTTCTGCCATTTACTGTAAGTTTCCTATCTGTGTTAGACCTTCCAAAATGCATTACTTCACATTTGTCCGGACGAAACTCCATCTGCCACCTCTCTGCCCAAGTCTTGGACTGATCGATATCCTGCTGTATCCTCTGATGGTCCTCATCGCTATCCACAAATCCACCAACCTTTGTGTCATCAGCAAACTTACCTTCCCCCACCACCCCTCATCCCTTGCCCCCCCGCAACCCCTCACCCCCTCCCCACAACCTCTCACACCCTTCAACCCCCCCCCCACAACCCCTCATCCCCTCCCCACAACCTCTCGCACCCTTCAACCCCTCCCCCTTGCCCCACTTCCCCCCACAACTCGCCCCCTCAATACCAATTGAGTCCAATCAATGTACTTGGACTATCAGCGACGATACCTTGTGTATTGATGTGTTTGTCCAGAAGCTTCTTCAATCAGAGAGTCCCTGCCTCCAACAGCCACTCAGGCAGCGAGTTCCAGATTTGCAACACAGTCTGCTCAACAATCTGTCATGATGTGGAGATGCCGGCGTTGGACTGGGGAAAACACAGTAAGAAGTTTAACAACACCAGGTTAAAGTCCAACAGGTTTATTTGGTAGCAAAAGCCACACAAGCTTTCGGAGCTGCAAGCCCCTTCTTCAGCCCCCCTCAACATTGTCCCCACATCCCCTCTGAAACACTCTCACCTTTAACCTCTGCCCTTTGGTCAAACCCAGACCAAGATGGCACTGGGCATGCGCTCTCCTGACATTGCCCCTCACAAACATGGCACTGGGCATACGCTCACTTCACATTGCCCCTCACAAAGATGGCGGCGGCGCAGGCGCACAGCCCCGCTGGAAACATGGCGGCGGTGAACTCGGGGCAGAAACGGGGAACAATACTGGGCTCCCGCTGGGTACAAACGGGGAACCGGGGATTTCATTCTCTGAGTTTCCGCTGGACACAAACCTGGTTATGAATCCTCTCCGCCCACCCGCCGGATCCATCGCTCCCCCCGAGCCGCCATTGCACTCACTGACATCAAATCACCCATTGCCATCCCGCACACTGCGCATGCTCCACTCCCAGCCCCGCCTCTCATTCACTCCGATTGGTTGGAGGACCAGCCCCTCCCGCTCGGTCCTCCAGTCTCGCCCCCTTCTCCTCCTATTGGTCCGGAGCTGCCGTCAATCAGCCGGGCATTGTGACGGTTTGAGATGGTGGGCGGGGCCACAGCACCAGGTTAAAGGTCAACAGGTCTATTTGGCAGCACAAGGCACGAGCTTTCGGAGCACTGCTCCTTGATCAGGGGAGTGGGAGATGTGTTCACAAACAGGGCCGACAGAGACAATAACTCAATTTACACAATAATGGTTGGAATGTGAGTCTTCGGGGAAGCGTTCTCCAAGGCTGCCTTCACCACACACGCCAGCACAGAGTCACTGAGCAGAGACTGATAGTCAAGTTCCACACACATGAGGACGGCCCCAACCGCCATCTTGGGCTCATGTCACACTATCTGGATGACCTGGATGAGGAAGCGGAGGGATGGGTTGGTAAGTTTGCCGACGACACGAAGGTTGGTGGGGTTGTGGATAGTCTGGAGGGATGTCAGAAGTTACAGAGGGACATAGATAGGATGCAAGACTGGGCGGACAAGTGGCAGATGGACTTCAACCCAGATAAATGCGTCGTGGTCCATTTTAGCAGGTCGAATGGGATGAAGGAGTACAATATTAAGGGAAAGACTCTTAGTACTGTAGAGGATCAGAAGGACCTTGGGGTCCGGGTCCATAGGACTCTAAAATCGGCCCCGCAGGTGGAGGAGGTGGTTAAGAAGGCGTATGGTGTGCTGGCCTTTATCAATCGAGGGATTGAGTTCAGGAGTCCGGGGATAATGATGCAGCTATATAAGACCCTCGTCAGACCCCACTTGGAGTACTGTGCTCAGTTCTGGTCGCCTCATTACACGAAGGATGTGGAAAAGATTGAAAGGGTGCAGAGGAGATTTACAAGGATGTTGCCTGGATTGAGTGGCATGCCTTATGAGGATAGGCTGAGGGAGCTCGGTCTTTTCTCCTTGGAGAGACGTAGGATGAGAGAAGACCTAATAGAGGTATATAAGATGTTGAGAGGCTTTTTCCCAGGGTGGAAATGGCTGCTATGAGAGGACACAGGTTTAAGTTGCTGGGGGGGGGGGGGGGGGTAGGTACTGGGGAAATGTTAGGGGGAAGTTTTTCACACAGAGGGTGGTGGGTGAGTGGAATCGGCTGCCGTCAGTGGTGATGGAGGCAAACTCAATAGGGTCTTTTAAGAGACTCCTGGTTGAGTCCATGGGACTTAATAGGATGGAGGGTTATAGGTAGGCCTAAAAGGTAGGGTTATGTTCGGCAAAACTTGTGGGGCCGAAGGGCCTGTTTTGTGCTGTAGTTTTCTATGTTTCTATCTGTAACCCCCACGACTTGCCTGGCCTTGCAGAATCTCACTAACTGTCCTGTCTGGAGACAATACACATCTTTCACCGCTGCTCTACCCTCTCTCCACTCACATTGTCTGTACCTTTCAGACTTGCTTACCTGTAAAGACTCGCATTCCAACCGTTATAATGCACTGGCTAAAGCCAAACACAGTAAGAAGTTTAACAACACCAGGTTAAAGTCCAACAGGTTTATTTGGTAGCAAAAGCCACACAAGCTTTCGGAGCTCTAAGCCCCTTCTTCAGGTGAGTGGGAATTCTGTTCACAGACAGGGCTTATAAAGACACAGACTCAATTTACATGAATAATGGTTGGAATGCGAATACTTACAGCTAATCAAGTCTTTAAGATACAAAGAACGAGAGTGGAGAGAGCATTAAGACAGGCTAAAAAGATGTGTATTGTCTCCAGACAAGACCGCCAGTGAAACGTTGCAGGTCCAGGCAAGCTGTGGGGGTTACAAATAGTGTGACATGAACCCAATATCCCGGTTGAGACCGTCCTCGTGTGAGCGGAACTTGGCTATCGTTTTCTGCTCAGCGACTCTGCGCTGTCGTGTGTCGTGAAGGCCGCCTTGGAGAACGCTAACCTGAAGATCCAAGGCTGAATGCCCGTGACTGCTGAAGTGCATAAACATGAGGAGAGAAACAGTCAGTAACACAGGGTGCTGGGGGAGAGGGGTTACTGAATTACAGTGTGAGGGAGCTGCATTAACATCAGTACAGACACAGTCAGTAACACAGGGTGCTGGGGGGAGAGGGGTTACTGAATGACAGTGTGAGGGAGCTGCATTAACATCAGTGCAGATTCAGTCAGTAACACAGGGTGCTGGGGGAGAGGGGTTACAGAGTGACAGTGTGAGGGAGCTGGTTTAACATCAGTGCCGATACAGTCAGTAACACAGGGTGCTGGGGGGAGAGGGGTTACTGAGTGACAATGTGTGGGAGCTGGATTAACATCATTAGAGACACAGTCAGTAACACAGGTGCTGGGGGAGAGGGGTGACTGGGTGACAGTGTGAGGGAGCTCTACTAACATCAGCAGAGATACAGTCAGTAACACAGGGTGCTGGGAAAAGGGGTTACTGAGTGACAGTGTGAGGGAGCTGGACTAACATCAGTACAGACACAGTCAGTAACACAGGGTGCTGGGGGAGAGGGGTTACTGAGTGACAGTGTGAAGGAGCTGGATTAACATTAGTACAGATACAGTCAGTAACACAGGGTGCTGGGGGAGAGGGGTTACAGAGTGCCAGTGTGAGGGAGCTGGATTAACATCAGTACAGATACAGTCAGGAACACAGGGTGCTGGCGGAGAGGGGTTACAGAGTGACAGTGTGAGGGAGCTGGATTAACATCAGTGAAGACACAGTCAGTAACACAGGGTGCTGGGGGAGAGGGGTTACTGAGTGACAGTGTGAGGGAGCTGGATTAACATCAGTACAGATACAGTCAGTAACACAGTGTGCTGGGGGCGAGGGGTTACTGAGTGACAGTGTGAGGGAGCTGGTTTAACATCAGTGCAGATACAGTCAGTAACACAGGGTGCTGGGGGGAGAGGGGTTGCTGAGTGACAGTGTGAGGGAGCTGGTTTAACATCAGTGCAGATACAGTCAGTAACACAGGGTGCTGGGGGGAGAGGGGTTGCTGAGTGACAGTGTGAGGGAGCTGGATTAACATCAATAGAGACACAGTCAGTAACACAGGTGCTGGGGGGAGAGGGGTGACTGAGTGACAGTGTGAGGGAGCTGGATTAACATTAGTACAGATACAGTCAGTAACACAGGGTGCTGGGGGAGAGGGGTTACTGAGTGACAGTGTGAGGGAGCTGGATTAACATCAGTACAGATACAGTCAGTAACACAGGGGCTGGAGTAGGGGGGCGACTGAGTGTCAGTGTGAGGGAGCTGGATTAACATCAGTACAGATACAGTCAGTAACACAGGGTGCTGGGGGGGAGGGGTTACTGAGTGACAGTGTGAGGGAGCTGGATTAACATCAGTACAGATACAGTCAGTAACACAGGGTGCTGGGGGAGAGGGGTTACTGAGTGACAGTGTGAGGGAGCTGGATTAACATCAGTACAGATACAGTCAGTAACACAGGGTGCTGGGGGAGAGGGGTTACTGAGTGACAGTGTGAGGGAGCTGGATTAACATCAGTACAGATACAGTCAGTAACACAGGGTGCTGGAGGAGAGGGGTTACTCAGTGACAGTGTGAGGGAGCTGGATTAACATCAGTACAGATACAGTCAATAACACAGGGTGCTGGGGGAGATGGGTTACTGAGTGACAGTGTGAGGGAGCTGGATTAACATCAGTAGAGATACAGTCAGTAACACAGGGTGCTGGGGAAGAGGGGTTACTGAGTGACAGTGTGAGGGAGCTGGATTAACATCAGTACAGACACAGTCAGTAACACAGGGTGCTGGGGGAGAGGGGTTACTGAGTGACAGTGTGAGGGAGCTGGATTAACATCAGTACAGATACAGTCAGTAACACAGTGTGCTGGGGGGAGAGGGGCTACAGAGTGACAGTGTGAGGGAGCTGGATTAACATCAGTACAGATACAGTCAGTAACACAGGGTGCTGGGGGAGAGGGGTTACTGAGTGACAGTGTGAGGGACCTGGATTAACATCAGTACAGATACAGTCAGTAACACAGGGTGCTGGGGGAGAGGGGTTACTCAGTGACAGTGTGAGGGAGCTGGATTAACATCAGTACAGATACAGTCAGTAACACAGGGTGCTGGGGGAGAGGGGTTACTCAGTGACAGTGTGAGGGAGCTGGATTAACATCAGTACAGATACAGTCAGTAACACAGGGTGCTGGGGGAGAGGGGTTACTCAGTGACAGTGTGAGGGAGCTGGATTAACATCAGTACAGATACAGTCAGTAACACAGGATGCTGGGGGAGAGGGGTTACTGAGTGACAGTGTGAGGGAGCTGGATTAACATCAGTACAGATACAGTCAGTAACACAGGGTGCTGGGGGAGAGGGGTTACTGAGTGACAGTGTGAGGGAGCTGGATTAACATCAGTACAGATACAGTCAGTAACACAGGGTGCTGGGGGAGAGGGGTTACTGAGTGACAGTGTGAGGGAGCTGGATTAACATCAGTACAGATACAGTCAGTAACACAGGGTGCTGGGGGAGAGGGGTTACTGAGTGACAGTGTGAGGGAGCTGGATTAACATCAGTACAGATACAGTCAGTAACACAGGGTGCTGGGGGGAGAGGGGCTACAGAGTGACAGTGTGAGGGAGCTGGATTAACATCAGTACAGATACAGTCAGTAACACAGGGTGCTGGGGGAGAGGGGTTACTCAGTGACAGTGTGAGGGAGCTGGATTAACATCAGTACAGATACAGTCAGTAACACAGGTTGCTGGGGGGAGAGGGGTTACTGAGTGACAGTGTGAGGGAGCTGGATTAACATCAGTACAGATACAGTCAGTAACACAGGGTGCTGGGGGGAGAGGGGCTACAGAGTGACAGTGTGAGGGAGCTGGATTAACATCAGTACAGATACAGTCAGTAACACAGGGTGCTGGGGGAGAGGGGTTACTGAGTGGCAGTGTGAGGGAGCTGGATTAACATCAGTAGAGATACAGTCAGTAACACAGGGTGCTGGGGGGAGAGGGGTTACTGAGTGACAGTGTGAGGGAGCTGGATTAACATCAGTACAGATACAGTCAGTAACACAGGGTGCTGGGGGAGAGGGGTTACAGAGTGACAGTGTGAGGGAGCTGGATTAACATCAGTACAGATACAGTCAGTAACACAGGGTGCTGGGGGAGAGGGGTTACTGAGTGGCAGTGTGAGGGAGCTGGATTAACATCAGTACAGACACAGTCAGTAACACAGGGTGCTGGGGGAGAGGGGTTACTGAGTGACAGTGTGAGGGAGCTGGATTAACATCAGTATAGATACAGTCAGTAACACAGGGTGCTGGGGGAGAGGGGTTACTGAGTGACAGTGTGAGGGAGCTGGATTAACATCAGTGCAGATACAGTCAGTAACACAGGGGTCTGGGGGAGATGGGTTACTGAGTGACAGTGTGAGGGAGCTGGATTAACATCAGTACAGATGCAGTCAGTAACACAGGGTGCTGGGGGGAGAGGGGTTCCTGAGTGACAGTGATGGGGAGCTGGATTAACATCAGTACAGATACAGTCAGTAACACAGGGTGCTGGGGGAGAGGGGTTACTGAGTGACAGTGATGGGGAGCTGGATTAACATCAGTACAGATACAGTCAGTAACACAGGGTGCTGGGGGAGAGGGGTTACTGAGTGACAGTGATGGGGAGCTGGATTAACATCAGTACAGATACAGTCAGTAACACAGGGTGCTGGGGGAGAGGGGTTACTGAGTGACAGTGATGGGGAGCTGGATTAACATCAGTACAGATACAGTCAGTAACACAGGGTGCTGGGGGAGAGGGGATACTGAGTGACAGTGTGAGGGAGCTGGTTTAACATCAGTGCAGATACAGTCAGCAACACAGGGTGCTGGGGGGAGAGGGGTTACTGAGTGACAATGTGTTGGAGCTGGATTAACATCATTAGAGACACAGTCAGTAACACAGGTGCTGGGGGGAGCGGGGTGACTGAGTGACAGTGTGAGGGAGCTGTACTAACATCAGTAGAGATACAGTCAGTAACACAGGGTGCTGGGAAAAGGGGTTACTGAGTGACAATGTGAGGGAGCTGGACTAACATCAGTCAAGATACAGTCAGTAACACAGGGTGCTGGGGGGAGGGGTTACTGAGTGACAGTGTGAGGGAGCTGTACTAACATCAGTAGAGATACAGTCAGTAACACAGGGTGCTGGGAAAAGGGGTTACTGAGTGACAATGTGAGGGAGCTGGACTAACATCAGTCAAGATACAGTCAGTAACATAGGGTGCTGGGGGGAGGGGTTACTGAGTGACAGTGTGAGGGAGCTGCATTAACATCAGTACAGATACAGTCAGTAACACAGGGTGCTGGGGAAGAGGGTTACTCAATGACAGTGTGAGGGAGCTGGATTGACATCAGTCGAGATACAGTCAGGAACACAGGGTGCTGGGGGAGAGGGATTACTCAGTCACAGTGTGAGGGATCTGGATTAACATCAGTGCAGATTCAGTCAGTAACACAGGGTGCTGGGGGAGAGGGGATACTGAGTGACAGTGTGAGGGAGCTGGATTAACATCAGTACAGACACAGTCAGTAACACAGGGTGCTGGGGGAGAGGGGTTACTGAGTGACAGTGTGAGGGAGCTGGATTAACATCAGTACAGACACAGTCAGTAACACAGGGTGTTGGGGGAGAGCGGTTACTGAGTGACAGTGTGAGGGAGTTGGATTAACATCAGTGCAGATACAGTCAGTAACACAGGGTGCTGGGGGAGAGGGTTTACTCAGTCACAGTGTGAGGGAGCTGGATTAACATCAGTACAGATAGTCAGTAACATAGGGTGTTGGGGGAGAGGGGTTACTGAGTGACAGTGTGAGGGAGCTGGATTAACATCAGTACAGATGCAGTCAGTAACACAGGGTGCTGGGGGAGAGGGGTTACAGCGTAACAGTGTGAGAGAGTTGAATTGACATCAGTGCAGATACAGTCAGTAACACAGTGTGCTGGGGGAGAGGGATTACTGAGTGACAGTGTGAGGGAGTTGGACTAACATCAGTACAGATACAGTCAGTAACACAGGGTGCTGCGGGGAGAGGGGTTACTGAGTGACAGTGTGAGGGAGCTGGATTAACATCAGTACAGATACAGTCAGTAACACTGGGTGCTGCGGGGAGAGGGGTGACTCAGAGACTGTGCGAGGGTGCTGAATTAACATTAGTAGAGATACCGTCAGTAACACACGGTGTTATGGGGAGAGATTGAGCAGATTGGGTTTGTACTCGTTGGAGTTTAGAAGGCTGAGGGATGATCTTATAGAGGCCTATAAGATAATGAAAGGGCTGGATATGGTAGAAGTGGAGGGAATGTGGTGATATAAACAGGGCCTAGTTTTAAGGCTGATTAAATTGGATATCCTAAATTAAAGAATTGGGCACATTGAAATCAAACACAGTCAAACCGCAGGCAGGCCAATTGTACAATACACAAATGTGTCTGGGCCTGACCCATCAACCACCCATCAAAGGTCGTTACACTCTACTTGAGACTTAGCAGGAGATCATGGCACCTCATTGAAATGCATCGGTCTATTGTTAGAAGCCCAGATCGGGCCAGACTTTCTGTCACCAAGAGATCCTGTAGAAAGCTTACCTGATAACAAGTTTAACAACCTGGAGATGGACACCTGGGGGGCGGACCCTGGTGTCCTGTCAGGCAGACACCAAGAAACCCACTGGGTATTGGAACCCCCTCCTGGGACCTCAGAGTAGTGTGAGGTAATGCATTTAGAAAAGGCAAATAAGCCGATGAAATACACAATAAATGGATGGATTGGGGAAAGAGAGGCCAAAGAAACAGAGATATGTTGGAATCCAGGACAAGCTGCATATACAGAATACTGGTCAAGGCATTAAATGTAAGAAGTTACATTAATCTTATCTTCTGTCTGCAAAAAATCCCTGTCTCTTCATTTCCGTGTAGTGTGTGTCAGTTCTATCCCTGATCCTCTGCATCAATGAGATAGAAATTTCTTGCAACTTGCTGAAATGAAACAAATTGGAAATGTGATTGTCTCCCTTTTCAGTGAGGCTCACAGCTTTACCCTCTGTGTGAAAGCTGCTGCCCATCCTCGGCATGGAATTCAATTTAAACATTCCCCACTTACTGCAGAGAAGGGAGCGGCCCCATTCCAGGCATCAAATTCAACCAGTTTGACAACCTGCTGCTAATTCAACTGTCAACAAGTTTCATTCGAAATTTTACTTTAACTCTTCTTGTTCCAGAGATGTTCAGTAAATCAGTCAAATGATAAGAAACAAATTCCAACTGGGACTTCGGAATTTTGAGCAAACATTGATTTCCTGATATTTGTGGTTTCACCCCAGAGCCCAGGAGCCAGTTCCTTGTCAATGAGCTGAGAGAAGGGCTGTTTCTGTACATGGAGATTAACCATTTAACTTCCAAACTGAATGATCTCTGAGCAACAATGGCTGCAGCTGTTGGGCAATGAGCACGAACACTCCAGTTACATTTATTATTGTAAACCAGCAACTGAGACACCAGATTCTGGCCCAATGGAGTTATTCAAGAAGATGCTCAGAATTTCATTAACTCAGGATGACAAGTGAAGTGAATCAATGGCAGGTCATCGTCAACTGTCCTTATCGAGGATGACATCTACTCAGGGTAAATGGAGTTAAGATGCAGATGAGGCAAAATATAATTAATTAGAGGAATAGGCTCAAGGGGCAAAATAATTGCCTCCTGTTACTGTATTTAAATGTTGGTTGAATAATGAAGTGTGAAACTTCTGGAGGATTTGCACCTCCCTTTTAATCAGTTGAACTTGGATTGTTTATTTCAGATGGTGCAACATTTTTATTCAGAGAGTGATCAGATAATCGGTTTCAAAGGGCAAACTTTAGAAACCATAGTTTGGCAAAAACACTTGCAATGGTCCATCCTGTGCCATTTATAGAATCAAGCCCCTAAACTTACTGATAGTTTTATTCTGGGTTCAACCAAAATCTTTGAACAAGAGATTTGCTATCGAGTGGTTTTATATATACATATTTGGAAATTACTGATTTATAACCTGATCCAATATGCTGAGGATTCTAGATCGGATCCACGAGATTAAATATCAATTGTAATGTCAAATTGATAACAGTAAGACAGGTGAGAGCAGTGTGCTCTCTAACACTGCTTCCAGCTCTCCATCTCTGTTGGGCGAGTCCCACTGGTTCTCCTGCACCCACCTGGCAGGACAAGACAACAACTCAGGTTGTTGTTTTACTGTGTGTCAATTACAGACAGTGTGGGCCTCCAAATGAAAAGAGAGAATCGAGCCAAAGTTTTGAGTCAGGATGACCCTTCATCAGAACTTTTATTTTAGCTCATACTTTAACACCCTAAGGCATTCTATAAAAATGTGAAGAGTAAAAGGATGAGACATGAAGGTATAGGGCCTATAAAACGTGAAGGCGGGAAAATCAGTACGGAACCAGTAGAAATGGCAGAGGTGCTTAATGAGAATTTTGTCTCGGTTTTCACAGAGGAGAAGGACATGGGTGGATGTACTGTGGGCTTGCGGTGGACTGAAAAGATTGAGTATGTGGACTTTAACAAAGAGGTTGTGCTGGAATCTTTGAATGGCATCAAGATAGATAAGTCGCCGGGTCCGGATGGGATGTACCCCAGGTTACTGTGGGAGGCGAGGGAAGAGATTGCAGAGCCTCTGGCGATGATCTTTGCATTGTCGATGGAGACGGGAGAGGTGCCGGAGGATTGGAGGATTGCGGATGAGGTTCCTATTTTCAAGAACGGGAATAGGGATAGCCCAGGAAATTACCGACCGGTGAGTCTAACCTCAGTGGTTGGTAAGCTGATGGAGAAGATCCTGAGGGACAAGATTTATGAGCATTTGGAGAGGTTTAGTATGCTCAAGAATACTTAGCATGGCTTTGTCAAAGGCAGATCGTGCCTTACGAGCCTGGTGGAGTTCTTCGAAAATGTGACTAAACACATTTACAAAGGGAAAGCGGTAGATGTGGTTTATATGGATTTTAGCAAGGCGTTCGATAAGGTCCCCCATGCAAGGCTTCTAGAAAAAGTGAGAGGGCATGGGATCCAAGGGGCTGCTGCCCTGTGGATCCAGAACTGGCTTGCCCAAAGGAGGCAGAGAGTGTGTATGGATGGGTGTTTTTCTAAATGGAGGTCGGTCACCAGTGGTGTGCCCCAGGGATCTGTTCTGGGACCCTTGCTGTTTGTCATTTTCATAAATGACCTGGATGAGGAAGCGGAGGGATGGGTTGGTACGTTTACCGACGACACGAAGGTTGGTGGGGTTGTGGATAGTCTGGAGGGATGTCAGAAGTTACAGAGGGACATAGATAGGATGCAAGACTGGGCGGAGAAGTGGCAGATGGACTTCAACACAGATAAATGCATCGTGATCCATTTTGGCAGGTCAAATTGGATGAAGGAGTACAATATTAAGGGAAAGACTCTGAGTACTGTGGAGGATCAGAAGGACCTTGGGGTCCGGGTCCATAGGACTCTAAAATTGGCCCCGCAGGTGGAGGAGGTGGTTAAGAAGGCGTATGGTGTGCTGGCCTTTATCAATCGAGGGATTGAGTTTAGGAGTCCGGGGATAACGATGCAGCTATATAAGACCCTCGTCAGACCCCACTTGGAGTACTGTGCTCAATTCGGGTCGCCTCACTATGGGAAGGATGTGGAAAAGATTGAAAGGGTGCAGAGGAGATTTACAAGGATGTTGCCTGGATTGAGTGGCATGCCTTATGAGGATAGGCTGAGGGAGCTCGGTCTTTTCTCCTTGGAGAGACGTAGAATGAGAGGAGACCTAATAGAGGTATATAAGATGTTGAGAGGCATAGATCGGGTGAACTCTCAGAGGCTTTTTCCCAGGGTGGAAATGTCTGCTACGAGAGGACACAGGTTCACGGTGCTGGGGGGTAGGTACAGGGGAATTGTTAGGGGGAAGTTTTTCACACAGAGGGTGGTGGGCGAGTGGAATCGGCTGCCGTCAGTGGTGGTGGAGGCAAACTCAATCGGGTCTTTTAAGAAACTCCTGGATGAGTACATGGGACTTAATAGGATGGAGGATTATAGGTAGGCCTAAAAGGTAGGGATATGTTCGGCACAACTTGTGGGGCCGAAGGGCCTGTTTTGTGCTGTAGTTTTCTATGTTTCTATGTTTAAGTTTCCTGACCTACTAGCTGTAATTGAATTAGAATTTGACTGTATTTAATTCTTTGAAATCAGGAACACAGAGAGACTAAGTGAGTTGGTAAAGCTACAGCACAAAAAAACCCTGCAAATCTATGAATAGTCAGTGTGAGGCCATCCACTTCAGTTCTGATGTTCTAGTAACAGCTAACTGCATTCTGATGTTCCAGTGCACAGTTAGCTGCGTTCTAATTCAGTAGTTCCAGTGCATTTAGTTACAGGAGCTAAGTTCAGACAGAATTGCCCCACTCCCATGAAGCACCTCAGCACAGCTCTGTGCAGTCAGGGTCAAGTGTGGGTCAAGACTGGCAGGCCCCTGTCACATTAGGATCTTCTTTGGGGTATGGATTTCTGGGGACACTATCCCTAGGGGGCACCGCAGGGGTGATCAGTGCCAGTAATAGGAATTTCTTCATATGTGGACTTACCATCTTAGGAAACAACACCCTCCAAGCACTGGGTGCAATTGACCAAGAACTCGCAGAACTCAGACTATACACACAGCAAACGAGATATGCAGTAGACTATCAGCTAGCCAGACAAGGAGGGGTATGCACCATCATCAAAGGAAAATGCATCACATATGTACACGACGAGACATTAAACATAACAGCAGCCAGGTCCGGGATACAAAAGCAATTGGATAGCTTTAAACAGGGATTTACAGGGACTGATGGGTGGTTAGGGTGGCTGTTTAACACCGTTTGGGGAGCATACATTATGAAGGGATTAATTTTAGTAGTAGCCATCCTGTTCACACTCTGCCTGGGCCTAACCTGTATTAAAGTGATATGTGCAAATATTGCATCAAGAATGCTACCCACTGCCAGTATCCAGATGCAAGAATTTAACCACACCACAGAGGAAGAGGAACAACGGCAAGGACGACATCTGTACAAGTCACTGTACCTCTCAAGATCGTCCATGGGGGGTCAGCCATGAATGGGACCCCCTGGACGAGAGGAGGGACTGAAGTAGGCCATTTTCCAAA
This sequence comes from Mustelus asterias, assembly GCF_964213995.1. NCBI lineage: Eukaryota > Metazoa > Chordata > Chondrichthyes > Carcharhiniformes > Triakidae > Mustelus > Mustelus asterias. Next base: position 105,431 of record NW_027591022.1, on the reverse strand, counting down.
AGCCATATTTTTATTATCTCATCAATATTCACCTCATTAAACATATTCATTTATTGGACTGATTGGCACCATTCATAACGTGCCCACAATGCAGAGGGGAACACCCGAATGGACATTCGTTTAAATCCCCCTCTGCACAGCTGAGAGACCTTTCATTTCAAAGCCGACAAAAGATCATTGTTCTGCCCAGCAACAGCACGAAGCTGCATTTTAAACCGGCCTTTGGCCAGAAGATCGGGATATCTGCGAGTCAAGGCCTGGAGTGGGTTATATGGCATAACCGGACTGTCAATAAAATATTACAGGAATAAAATGGCCAAGGCAGGCAAAGAAACTTAATAAACTAGGATAAAAAGAATAAGAGATTAGATTAAATCCCCCTACACACAGCAGGACAAAATGACATTAACACCTAATCTCGCAAGCATAGAATACAGACACAAAACAGTAGAGGTCGATTTAGATAAGGGGACACATCGAGAGGATAATGGGAAACACATTAAAACACGGGGGCAAGAACAGGCAGTCCCATTAACACGGACACACACCATACAGATGCAAATTGACAAGTCTCTCCGGGAACTTCCTGACCAGACAGGCCATTTTATAAATATTGTAAAAATGTATGAGCAAATGTTCCCGCTCGAATTTGGATTCCTATAAATATCCAGAGCAAATGTATAACTATTGAGATCAACGTGGCCAAGCACTGTTTCTAAGCTGGCTACAGGGGTCTCCCTGGGTTCCCAGTAATTGTACATGAAAGAAAAACGCTTTGAACCTTGCCTTGCGACTCGACTTCCTTGAATGCACTGGTACAAGGGACTTTTCCCTACAACAAGATAGAGAGAGAGTAACAGAGAGAGGGAAGGAAAGGAATGGAGTGAGAGTCACAGAGAGGGAGAGGAAGTGATTGAGATAGAGTGTGTTCGGCAGAGTTCCTGCAATGCTGAGTACAATGGCCTTTTAAAGTACCACGCAGAACACAACAAATAGGAGCAGAAGTGGGCCATTCTGCTCCTCCCATTGATAAGATCATGGCTGATCTGACTGTGGCCTGAACTCTACTTTGCTGCGTGTCTCCCCATAATGCTCAACTCACTCTCTGGGGAAAGTGGTTAGCACTGCTGCTTCACAGCGCCGAGGACCTGGATTTGATACCCGGCTTGGGTCACTGTCTGTGCGGAGTTTGCATGTTCTCCCCGTGTCTGTGTAGGTTTCCTCCGGGTGCTCCGGTTTCCTCCCATATTCTGAAAGACGTGCTGGTTCGGTGCATTGATCCGAACAGGCGCCAACTAGAGGAATTTCACAGTAACTTCATTGCAGTGTTAATGTAAGACTGACTTGTGACCAATAAATGAATTTTAACTTTGACTTCTAAACACTAACCACCCCCTGAGAGAACAAATTATTCCTCCTCATCTCCATCTTTAATGGGAGCTGTATGAATTTTAAACTGTGCCCTCCCTGATACTAGATTCCCCCATGTTGGCCCTGTTCTGTGATAATACAGATGTTTAAAGATTATTCAGTAGTTCTTTAAGGGTAGCAGACACAGGGAAAAAAGAAGTGACTCTGTACACAACAGCTATATTTCAAGGGTATATATATGAGTGGGCAGTAATCTTCTCTCAGAATCAGACAGATTGTGGGTTCAGCTCAGAGCCTCAAATACTAGGCCCTCAGCATCGATCAGAGACTCCGAACACAGCATGATGGGAGAGCGGACAAAGGAAACTGGTGTTGAATTTGTGAGCCTTGCTTTGTGGAAAGCTTTAGTGCTTGGGGAGAATGTCAACTTCTGAATGGACCTACCATATATTAAGCTGATCTTTCTCCACACCCTATCGGTAACTGCAACACTATATTCTGCACCCTTTCCTCTCCTTCTCCCCTGTGTACTCTATGAACGGTATGTTTTGTCTGTATAGCGCACAAGAAACAATACTTTTCACTGCATCCCAATACAAATCAATCAAATCAAATCAAATTAACACGGTGAAGTTTGGACCCTGTGGGGTGACAGTTGTCTGAATACAGATTCTATCTTATTGTAACATTCAGGTACCACGTGTACTGAGCTCACCAGCGTTCTGTCTGTATTGTGTCAATCCAGTCTTGAAATATCCACTAATATTGCTAATTCTGCCAAAACAGAAACAGAAAGAGTGTTTGAATTCTCCGTGATTAGTCCCCTTAATGATAAACAACATGGTGGATGAGAGGGATAGAGAGAGAGAGGAAGAGATACAGAGTAACAGAGAGGTCGGGAGAATGAGAGAGAGCAATGCAGAGAGTAACAGTTGTCTGAATACAGATTCTATCTTATTGTAACATTGAGCTACCACATGTACTGAGCTCACCAGCATTTGCAGAAGCCATTATATAAATACTGTTCTGTCTGTATTGTGTGAATCCAATCTTGAAATTTGCACTCATGTTGCTAATTCTGCCAAGACAGAAACAGAAAGAGTCTTTGAATTCTCCGTGTTTAGACTCCTTAACGGTAAACAACATGGTGGATGAGAGGGATAGAGAGGGAGAGGGAGAGAGAGAGATGGAGCGATGCAGAGTAACAGAGAGATAGGGAGAGGGAGCAATGCAGAGAGTAACAGTTAGACAGTGAGGAATAGAGATTAATTCAGATGGATAGTGAGTGTCAGGGGAGTCCGAGACGCTACATAAACAAGGTAAAGATTTGAAAATGGAGGAGTGTTTCTTATCCACTTATAAAAGATAATCCACACTCACACCACTCACATTTCACACTCTCTGCTCAGTCCTGTGTTGGGGGGTGTTGAGTGTCGGATCAGTGTTTGCTTTTCTCAAACCGCACTGATATTCCCAACAAGGGCAAGAGGTTTCAGTGTTTAAAAATGTAAACATTTAAAAGCAAAACTAGACCGGATTTGGTTAAATCTCATGGGATCCAGGATGTGGTGGCCAAATGGATACAAAATTGGTTGATGACAGAAGACAGAAGGTGGTTGTCGAGGGTTGTTCTATTTTCAAACTGGAGGCCTGTGACCAGCCTCAGGGATCGGTGCTGGGTCCCCTGCTATTTGTAATTTATATTAATAATTTAGATGAGAATTTAGGAGGCATGGTTAGTAATTTTGCAGATGACACCAGGATTTGTGGCATAGTGGACAGTGAAGAAAGTTATCTCGGATTGCAACGGGATCTTGATCATTTGATCGAGTGGGCTGATGAATGGTGGATGGAGTTTAATTTAGATAAACGCAAGGTGATGCACTTTGGTAGATCGAACCAGCGCACTACTTAGTTAGTGGTAGGGCATTGGTGAGAGTTATAGAACAGAGATCTCGGCGTACAGATTCATAGCTCCTTGAAAGTGGAGTCACAATGGATAGAGTGGTGAAGAAGGCGTTCCACATGCTTGGTTTCATTGGTCAGAATACTGAATGGGATTTGGGACATCATGTTGAAGTTGTACAAGACATTGGGTAAGGCCACACTTGGAATACTGTGTACTGTTCTGGTCACCCTATTATACCAAGGATATTACTAAACTAGGAAGTGTGCAGAAAAGAACTACTGGGATACTGCAGGGTCTTGATGGTTTGAGTTATAAGCAGAGGCTGCAAAGACTGGGACATTTTCTCCTGGAGCATAGGAGGCTTCGGGGTGGTCGAACAATGGCCTCGCTGGATTCACTCTGTCCTTTCAGATTCAGTCTCACAGGCCTGGCTGTGTTCACTGTGTCCTTTGAGATTCAGTGTCACAAGCCTGGCTGGGATCACTCTATCCTTCGAGATTCAGTGTCACAGGCATTGCTGGGTTCTGTCTGTCGCTTGAGATACAGTCCCAGAGGCCTGGCTGGATTCACTCTGTTCTTTAGGATTCAGTGTCACAGGCCTGGCTGGGTTCAGTGCCAGGTTCACAGGAGTGCCCGTGTCAATTAGTAGTTCCCTCTCGCTCGATTTGAAGTCCCAACTATCTCAATTTGGAGTGCCCCCTATCTCGATTGCGAGTGACCCTCTAACGATTAGGAGTGTCCCATCTTGATTTGGAGTGTCCCGATCTGCAATAAGGGAGCCTTCTATCTCGATTAGGAATGCCCCCCTGTTTAGATTTGGACCAGTGACTATTTCAGTGAGGTGTGCCCCCCGTCATTTCTGAGTGTCCCCGGTCAATTAGGATCGCTGCCTACCTCGATTAGGTCTGTCCCTCCCTCGATTAGGAGTGCCCCGTATCTCGAATGATGGAGCCTTCTATATCAGTTCGGGGTGCCTCCTATTTAGATTTGGAGCAGTGACTAATTCAATTAGCAGTCCCCCCCCCATCGCCATTGGCAGTGCCCCCCTCCCCGTCGCCGTTAGCAGTGCCCCGCCGTCGCCGTTAGCAGTGACCCCCTCCCCCGTCACCGTTAGCAGTGACCCCTCCCCCCATCGCTGTTAGCAGTGCCCCCCCCCCCCCCATCTCGATTGGGACCACGCCGTATCTCGAATAAGAGAGACTTCTATCCCGATTAGGTGTGCTCCCATTTAGATTTAGAGCAGTGACAGTTTCAATTCTGAGTGCCCGCATATCAGCTCGCACTGCTCCTGTCAATGAGGAGTGCCCAGGTGAATCACAAGTGCCCCCAATTTCCGTTTGGAGTGCCCACATCTTGATTACATGCGCCCTTATCTCGATTAGAAGGCCATGGACCAAATCCTGAGTGGAATGACAGGAGTCCAGACTTACCTGGATGAGATCTTGCTCATGGATTCGACTATTTTCCCAGTACTTGGAGAATACCTTAGAGGTTGCAGGAGCACGGCCTGCAAATCAAGAGAGAAATATGAGTTCTTCAAGGACTCCATTGAATGCCTGGGTCATGAAATGGATTGCACAAGGCCCAAGATGGAGGTCATCATGAAAGCCCCAAGACCAGACAATGTGTCCCAATTCAGGTGATTTTTGGGTCTAATTGTTGTACCTGTTAATCTCAGATACTTTCAACCAGTTTACTTACTCCAAGGTTTTATCCCGGTGCCCTTATTTGCAAGGTGGAGAAAGGACAAACACAAGTAAAGATTCAACAAGTTTATTAAATAACACTATTAACCCTTAAATTACCCACATAAAACAAGAGGATACCCCAGCAGATTCAAGTATACTACCCGTAAAGATGGCTTGGTTAAACTGCAGGCCCGATTCTCTGAGTCCCCCTGGTCTGTCGTCACGAAGGTGAGTCTCGATGGCCGCTTCTTCCTTCCTTCTCTGGTCAGTCTTCTGAATGGTCATGGCTGTCTCCCCTGTCGAGTCTTCGCTCCTTGTGCCTCTGAGTGTGTCCCTTTATCCCCAGCCTGCTTGCCTTTCCAGAAACTTCTCTGGCTTCTGGCCAATGAGGTCCCAGGAGGGGGTTCCAATACCCAGTGGGTTTCTTGATGTCTGCCTGACAGGACACCAGGGTCCGCCCCCCAGGTGTCCATCTCCATGTTGTTAAACTTGTTATCAGGTAAGCTTTCTACAGGATCTCTTGGTGACAGAAAGTCTGGCCCGATCTGGGCTTCTAACAATAGACCGATGCATTTCAATGAGGTGCCGTGATCTCCTGCTAAGTCTCAAGTAGAGTGTAACGACCTTTGATGGGTGGTTGATGGGTCAGGCACAGACACATTTGTGTATTGTACAACTGGCCTGCCTGCGGTGTGGCTGTGTTTGATTTCAAAATGCTCAATTCTTTAATTTAGGATATCCAATTTTATCAGCCTTAAAATTAGGCCCTGTTTATATCACCACATTCCCTCCTCTTGATCCAATGAGCGTCAGCGAACCGGATCACACAATTCTCACCAAACCATCTGAACAAGCAAGTACCCCGAATCTGGAGTTGACAGTATCATCCCTAACCCACAATAGTACTAACAAATTTAAATGAAGTAAAATAATTTAAAAAAAAGAATAAGCAATCGGGTATGTACAAAACAAAGCAATAAACAGTACAAAATGAAGTAAAATAATTTTAAAAAACAAGAAACAATACGTCAATTGGGTATATACAAAACAAAGCAATAGTAACACTGAGCGTAGTAGGTCAACTGGGCATCAACATAGTCATGCAGGCAACAAAGGTGATGAGCATGTGTACTGCTAATTCTTTCAAGCAAAAGTCTTGTGATCTCTGCCTGGCGATCAAATTCACTTTGTGTAATTCGCATTTCCTGTTCTGCTGCTGAACGGGCCTCTGAGACCTTTGCCTTCTTCAGTCTTGCTTTTGCTGCATCGAAATCAAGTCTTTTATTCTGCAAGAGTTTACGTTCTTTAGATATTGTTCTGTAGTCCCCTTCCAGAAAGTTTCTAAGGGGTGCCAAAAGGTTGACCTCTGACGGGTGTACTTCCATCGGGCGTGGGGTGAACCACATGTATCCGGGGTATCGTAGGCTGATCTTCTGGTCTTTGGTTGATGTGGTGTCTGTGGTTCGGTCTGCGACAAGGAGTCCCAGATAACAGGGAAGTATGTAGTTCATTCTGGGGAAGATCAAGGTAGCACCTGTTAATTCTTATTAATATCTGATTCTCTTTTCCTTTTCTTTACTAGAATGTCGTATGACTCCTCTTTTTTAGAAAATAAAACCAAAGAAATAAGTAAAGGAATAATAAAGGCCCAATCGTGTCATACGAAGGGTAGTGGGGGAAGGAGTTTGCAGGGCGTGAAAATAAAATGTTGGGTATGTGGCATGTGTCCTTGTTGTTGGAGGACTCTGGCACAGTATAACAATAGATTCTTCATCTCACAACCAAACTGTGGTGTGTTGGAAGATTATGACGCAGTATAATGTGGGCAGATAAGAAACCCTTTTCAATTGGGTGATGCGTGGAGTGGACGGATAAAGCTATTTACAATTTGGACTGTGATGTCCTGATTCTTTCTCAGTGGAGAGAACCTATATGGGCGGGCTTTGGCTGCCAGGTACCCACTGCATTACCACCTCTGGTAGTGAGCGCCGGATCAAACGGTTCTGGGAGTCCCGGTACCAGGGGCGCCACAGGGGGTAAGGTTTGCGGGTTCCCCATCCTTTCCATCGGGGTCCCCTGGGTCGGGGTTTTATTCATGAAGCACTGTAAATTGGGGTGGGGACCGAGGTTGCGTGTGCTGTTCCTGGGGATACTGGGTGGGGGTTGATAACCTGGGGTACAGGTTGTGGACCGTGGTTTAGGTCCGGTGCTGTGGGGTGGGGGTTGATAACCTGGGGTACAGGTTGTGGACCGTGGTTTAGGTCCGGTGCTGTGGGGTGGGGGTTGATAACCTGGGGTACAGGTTGTGGACCGTGGTTTAGGTCCGGTGCTGTGGGGTGAGGGTTGATAACCTGGGGTACAGGTTGTGGACCGTGGTTTAGGTCCGGTGCTGTGGGGTGGGGGTTGATAACCTGGGGTACAGGTTGTGGACCGTGGTTTAGGTCCGGTGCTGTGGGGTGGGGGTTGATAACCTGGGGTACAGGTTGTGGACCGTGGTTTAGGTCCGGTGCTGTGGGGTGAGGGTTGATAACCTGGGGTACAGGTTGTGGACCGTGGTTTAGGTCCGGTGCTGTGGGGTGGGGGTTGATAACCTGGGGTACAGGTTGTGGACCGTGGTTTAGGTCCGGTGCTGTGGGGTGAGGGTTGATAACCTGGGGTACAGGTTGTGGACCGTGGTTTAGGTCAGGTGCTGTGGGGTGAGGGTTGATAACCTGGGGTACAGGTTGTGGACCGTGGTTTAGGTCCGGTGCTGTGGGGTGGGGGTTGATAACCTGGGGTACAGGTTGTGGACCGTGGTTTAGGTCCGGTGCTCTGGGGTGAGGGTTGATAACCTGGGGTACAGGTTGTGGACCGTGGTTTAGGTCAGGTGCTGTGGGGTGAGGGTTGATAACCTGGGGTACAGGTTGTGGACCGTGGTTTAGGTCCGGTGCTGTGGGGTGAGGGTAGATAACCTGGGGTACAGGTTGTGGACCGTGGTTTTGGTCCGGTGCTGTGGGGTGAGGGTTGGGACTTCCTTGTGGCTCAAAGACTCCTTCCAGGGTGACTTGGTTTTGGTGAAAATTTTGCTGGGAGCCGAATGCCTTCATTTGGTTCACATGATACCACCCGGCTTTCTTGTGGTCTACCATGACCTTGTAAACCGAGGGGCTGGCCTTGTCTACCACTGGATAGGGGCCGGCATATTTGGGGGACAAGAACGTTCCTGGCTGGAAGACTCTGAGCATTATCTGTTGCCCAACCTCATATTCGGTGGGTTTTACCTTATCATCAAAATAGGCCTTCCTTTGCTGCTTCTGTTTGCCTATCTTAACGGCTGCAGCCTGTTGTGCGGCCTGTATGTTTTCTAGAATGGCTCTCACGGCATTTTCGTGGGTGAGGGCCGTGACTTCGGGCCCGGACAGATCCTGCCCGAGTAAAGGTTCAATTCCTCGCATAGGTCGCCCGGTCATGAGGACATGGGGGTTAATCCGGTGGAACTAGATACGGAATTCCGCACTATCATTAATATGAATGGAAGGACTTTGTTCCAGGAGTGATTGTTCTGCTGAACGGTCTTACGGATCATATCTTTGAGGGTACGGTTCATCCTCTCTACTACACCGCTAGATTGGGGGTGGTAAGCAATGTGGAATTTTTGCTTTATCCCCAACAATTCCATTACACGTTGCATTACCTGGGCAGTGAAGTGCGTGCCCTGGTCTGAGTCGATGCTGCGGGGAAGGCCCCACCTCGTGAATATGTGCTGCACTAGGATGTCAGCCATGACCTTGGCTGTGTTTGTGTGCGTTGGAAAAGCTTCCACCCATTTACTAAAAGTGTCTGCGATGACCAGGGTGTATTTGTAATCTCCCACTCCGGGCGGTAGGGGACCAATATAGTCAGTCTGGAGATTTGTCCAGGGACCTTCCACAGGGCGAGTCTGCCTCAGTTCCCCTTTGTGGGATTATTTATCAGGATTGTTCAGTGCACAGATGATACAATTATCAACGTAATGCCGCACATCCTGTTCTAGGTTTGGCCACCAACACAATCCTTTGATTCGCTCACTTGTAGTTCCTGCCCCTTGATGGCCCTGGACATGGTGGTTTTGGAAAATGATTTGGTTACGGTCCCTGGTTGGGACCACATATAGGCCGTCCTTAAGGACAAGCCCATCCTGGACCGATATTGCGTCTCGCCATTTTTCAAAGGAGGCGGGTTTTGCCCCTTCCTGAATTTGTTTCAGGTCCTGGTCACTGCTCTGGGCTTGTTTTAGGTCTTCAACCTTGGTCTGGCTAACAGTCACAGCTTCAATTCGCTCTGTAACTATTGGTTGCCAAAATTCTCCCTCTCTAGCACCCTGTTTGGCTAATTCATCTGCCCTTATGTTCCCAAGTGGGGAGGTGCGGTGGTGGGCCTTTACTTTAATTATGCCATACTCCCGGTCTTGGGCAGCCTGGAAAATAAATCTTAACAGTGGGGCTGATGGTAGAGGTTTCCCCATCTGCTGATATGAATCCCCTTGCTTCCCATAGGGGCATGGAGTCTGTTAAACTGTTGCAGACATACATACTATCGGAGTGTATGTCCGCGGGTGTGGGGAACAGGTCAGGATGGCTGACTACGTACGCTATCGCTGCCAGTTCTGCAGCTTGTGCACTCATGTGTGCTGGAAGTTTTAAGGCTATCTCCCTCCGGGGCTTGCCTTCTTGGTCTTCCACGTATATCCCACATCGTGTCCTCCTGTTTCCCTCTTCCACCATGGATGACCCATCTACAAAAATGTTTAAACTGAATGGCAGGACTTAAACATAACAGAATAAGTTTAACCTCTTCTGCCTCATCTAGACCGTTTAAAACACGATATTGGGTAACCTGGTCAAAGAGAGCATGTGGATCCCCGGAGGGTTCAAATACTCCAATCACTTTAGCTATGTCAGTGAGCTGTGTCATGGTGTATGGAGTTACATAAGTCACATTGTGGTTCTGTCCGTCCTGTCGTTGGGTGGTGACCGGATTCATCGGTACAGGAACCGGATTAGTGACTGGGCTTTTTGAACGAGGAGCTGAGACTGAGTTTCCCCAGGTGGGGGCTTGATTAGGTGGTGCCGTTCGTTCCACTACTGGGAAGGGAGGTGGGGATCCCCAGTCGGCAGTGACGCTAGCTGTTGCATAATGGCAGGCATCCTCTTCTAAATCCCCCCACTCTACCCCTGGGTCACTATCCCCTGTTTCAGTCGTGTATGCACACATTACACCCCTTTTTATGGCAAGTTGTGCTTTTAAATCTTCAATCTCACGCAGGCATTTGGAGTGGTCTGTTGCGCGGGCTGTATTTACGTTTCCTGCTTCGTGCAAAACTTTTACTGCAGCCTGTAGGTCGCTGCATTTACGTTTAACTTCCTCTACCTGTTGCAGCGCAGCCTCTCTCTCACGGACAGCACGCCGTGCCCTTTGGCAGGCTTTATCACATTGAGCCTGGAATTGGCTCATGTGTATCATGTTAATCTGGTTCCTTTCTTCTCCTGTGCTTACCTCCGCTTCCAATTGTTGTGTGCGCGCGGTCTTCCACCGGGCGCACTAAAATGTGAGGATGGTTAGGTACACTATCATAAGTAGGATTCCTATTACGGCCAGTTGTGACAGAATGCGGACCCATGGGTGGATTTGGACATTTGAACCCCAATCCCAGAGGTCCTCCAATGCAGCATGACTGGCCATGATTATTTCCTTTTAGGATTCGTCACTTGAGTATAGGCAAGGTACTAAATTCCTCCCGTAGATTTTACCCAAATTCCCTAGACTGTTCTAGTTCTGACTACACAGTTTGTCCACCTTGTGTTACAGACACCGGGTTTATGGCCCAATTTACTGGTTGAATCTGTATTAGTCCTTCACTCACTTAAGACTGGCCGTCACGTGGGGCATCTGCCCTCTTAATGCAGGCTCAGACGGAGTGTTGGAGAATACCGGGTTGAAGATTCGACTTCGGAGCAACGTATTACTTCTTATCGAAGTCCCATCTGGGGTGCCACTGTTGTACCTGTTAATTCTCAGATACTTTCAACCAGTTTACTTACTCCAAGGTTTTACCCCGGTGCCCTTATTTGCAAGGTGGACAAGGACAAACACAAGTAAAGGTTCAACAAGTTTATTAAATAACACTATTAACCCTTAAATTACCCACATAAAACAAGAGGATACCCCAGCAGATTCAAGTATACTACCCGTAAAGGTGACTTGGTTAAACTGCAGGCCCGATTCTCTGAGTCCCTCTGGTCTGTTGTCACGAAGGTGAGTCTCGATGGCCGCTTCTTCCTTCCTTCCTTGTCTGGTCAGTCTTCCGAATGGTCACGGCTGTCTCCCCTGTCGAGTCTTCGCTCCTGTGTGCCTCTGAATATGTCCCTTTATCCCCAGCCTGCTTGCCTTTCCAGAAACTTCTCTGGCTTCTGACCAATGAAGTCCCAGGAGGGGGTTCCAATACCCAGTGGGTTTCTTGATGTCTGCCTGACAGGACACCAGGGTCCGCCCCCCAGGTGTCCATCTCCATGTTGTTGAACTTGTTATCAGGTAAGGTTTCTACAGGATTTCTTGGTGACAGAAAGTCTGGCCCGATCTGGGCTTCTAACAATAGACCGATGCATTTCAATGAGGTGCCATGATCTCCTGCTAAGTCTCAAGTAGAGTGTAACGACCTTTGATGGGTGGTTGATGGGTCAGGCCCAGACACATTTGTGTATTGTACAATTGGCCTGCCTGCGGTTTGACTGTGTTTGATTTCAATGTGCCCAATTCTTTAATTTAGGATATCCAATTTTATCAGCCTTAAAACTAGGCCCTGTTTATAACACCACACATGGGTGACCAGGCAACAGCCTGATAGAATAGGAGAACTTTCCATGTTCAAAACTGTTGGAATTCCAATGCTCACACAGTATGAAAGGGAACCTGTTGAAGGAGGGGTGCAGTCACAGTGAGACTCCTGAACAATTACAATCTCTCCATCTCCCATTCATATCCAATATCCCATTTACCATTTCTGCAGCAGATTGGGAACACCGACTCGTTCACAGACTAATGGACTCAAAAATCGTCTATCATGTAACCATGATCCTTGCAGACTCCCAGTGAGGTGTCTGTATTAAGGGCAGGTTGGAAAGCATTAACCATCAGAGAGGAAACATCACCTTCATAAAATGGAAAGTTATGGAAATATTAGAGTTAAGTTACGATCTGAAACATTTAATTAAAATTGGTGCTTGTGAAGCGAGGTTTCCAATAACTTAATTTCAATTCCTGCACAAACCTTGACTGAAACTGTAAAGTAAGTCTAACAATTCAGCAAAGATGGTATTTTAATGCAACTAACATTTCTCTCTGTTCTCATTGAAGATCTCCAACAGAAACACAAGGAGACACTCCGGGTACAAACTGAAACACTGAGAGTGAACACTATCCTCATAAAGGAGAAGGTTAAGATTTTCCAGCTGGTTGATCGATACGCTGAGCTAACGGTTATTTCTACTGTTCGAGATCGGACACTTGTCGAACATGAACTGCTGGCTAGAGGCCGAGACCATGAAGAATGGAGAGAGAAACATCTCCGGAAAGAACTGGAAAAAATCCGAAGTGATCAATTGTTTCAGAGCAGCTTTTCCCAGACGGGCAGTTTGCTGCAAAAAATTAGGAGATTATTCCACCAATCCCATTCAAGATCCAAATCTGGGAGTTCAGCAGCAGTGAGCGGAGTGCCGGGAATTGGAAAAACAACAATGGTACAAAAGATTGTTTATGACTGGGCCACTGGGAAAATATACCCACACTTTCAATTTGTTTTCAGTTTTAAATTCCGGGATTTGAACACTATTAACTGTAGAATAAACCTGAAGAATCTGATATTGGATCAATATCCCTACTTTGGGAATATTCTGGGAGAGCTCTGGAAGAACCCAGAGGGATTGCTGTTTATATTCGATGGTTTGGATGAATTCAAGGACAGGATTGATTTTGCCGACAATCGGAGAAATACAGAACCTCAGTCCATGTGCACAGATCCCGAATGCTGGTGTGAAGTGTCTGACATTGTGTACAGTTTAATACAGCACAAGCTGCTCCCAGGATGTTCAGTGCTTGTGACCAGCCGCCCCACTGCATTACATTTATTGGAAAAGGCTGACGTCAGTGTCTGGGCTGAAATCCTGGGATTTGTTGGCGATGAACGGAAGGAATATTTCAACAAGTTTTTTGAAGATCAGACGGTGGCAGCAGCTGTTTTCAAACACGTGGAGGAGAACGAGATCCTGTACACCATGTGTTACAACCCTTCCTAGTGCTGGATCCTCGCTCTGTCACTGGGTCCCTTCTTTACACAAAGAGACAGGAAACGGCAGCAAGTTCCCAAGACCATCACCCAACTATATTCCTACTATATTGACAACATTCTGAAAAACCATTGCCGAGAGATTGAAAACTCCCGTGATGTGTTACTGAAGCTTGGTGAGATGGCCTTCACAGGAGTCTCCAAGAAGAAGATTGTGTTTAGGAATAAAGATTTGATTGAGTACAATCTACAACCTTCCCAGTTCCTGTCTAGATTCCTGATGGGACTTTTAGAGAGAGATGGTTCTGCCCAGAGTGTGGTTTACACATTCCCACACCTCACCAACCAAGAGTTTGTAGCTGCACTCACACAAGTGGTGTGGGAACATCTTTTTTACTCCTGTAACCTTTCTAGAGTGAGTTAGTGAGTGAATGTGAGACTGCGAAGTAGCATTAGTTTCTTGGTTATTTAGCTTTTTGTTTTTTTAAAATTGTTTTTGATACTAAAATGGAAATAAATGAACATGATCTGAGCCATTTTATGCTGCAGGGTGACATAGATTGGGACCGGAATATTGAAGGGTACAAGATGTTTGGGAAGGACAGGGAGTGAGGAAAAGGTGGAGGAGGACTAGCTCTATTAATTAATGATGGTGTTAACACAATAGAGAGGGATGGACTAAGCTCAGGAAACCTGGATGGAGAAACGGTTCAGGAAGAAATTTATGAGAAACGATAAAGGGAAGAAGTCTCTTGTGGGATTGACAGGCCCCTAAACAGTAACCACACAGTAGGAACAAGGTATAAAGGAGTTTGTCAGAAAGAGATGGTGATTATCATTCCGGATTTTATTCTAGATAAAGACAAAAATCAGAGGGACAAAGGTAGCCTAGGTGAGGAATTGATAACTATTTTCAGGATAGTCTATTAGAACAACATGTTTTGCCACCTACGAGGTCAGGCCAAACTTGACCTGGGAAAGTACACGAATAAGGATTAATTAATGACCTGATAGTGGAGGCACCCTGAGATAACAGCCATCATAATGCGATGGAATTTAGCATTCATTTTGAGGGAGGATCTGAGTCTAATATTCTAAACTGAAATAAGTTTAATATTTCACAGTCCACAGACTAGATATATTCAAACAAGAATGATAAATTCCCGGGGAGGGCCCACCCTCTGTGGTTAGTTAGAACAGATAAAGACAGTATCAAAGTTAAAGATAAAACATATTTGAGTGACAGATCAGAAGATTTGGCAGATTATCAAAAATAGTAAAGAATGACTGAAAGATGAACAAGGAGGGGAAGTTTAGAGTTCAGTAGAAAGCTCGTCACAAATCTGAAGACAGATGTTGAGAGTTTCCACAGATATTTTTAAACAGAAATGACTGAAAGTGAGTGTTTGTCCACAGAAAGTGAGCCTGTAGAATTAATAATGGAAAATAAGGATATGACATGCGAATTGAACAGATACTTTGAGTTGGTCTTTACAATCGAAGAAACAAGTAACACCCACCCTGCCCTATGATGTTGAGAGACCTTGTTTTAGTTATGTCAAAGTCCTCCAATGATTGGATATGATGCTTAAGGTGGAGGGTGGTTGTTTTCCATGTGTTTCCATGTTTTCCATGCAGTTCTTACCATGTTTATATGTTCACTCCAATGCCTGCATAATGTTTAAAATTGTGTACATATGTTGTTACTGAGAGTTTTTGAAATTAAAGGGGAGGAATGTTATATATGTGGTTTGGAGTGTTATGCCCCTTTAAGAGACCGGGATAGGTGACCCAGGGAACAAGCTGGGGAAGCAGTATTAGAATGACTATGCAACTATTAAGACGTTAAGTAAACTGTTCCTTGTTTTAATTATACTGACCTAAATGGTTGTCTTTTTATTGTTTATAATTAGATGCAAACATAATAGTTGGGCCTGGGACACTACCCTGAGGAACTCCTGCAGTGATGTCTTGGAGCTGAGATGACTGAGCCCCATAACCACAACCATCTTCCCATGTGTCAGGTTTGACTCCAACCAGTACAGAGTCCCTTTAAGAAGCACTGTCTGTGATCTTTCCCCATCATTCTGTAACTCTCATCAGAAATTAGTTTACAACAAGATTCTGAACTTTTACTTCAATCCTAGAACCCAAATCTATCCAATACAGCACGGTGATAGTGCCACACAGCACTCACTGTGAAGGTGGGACTTTATCTACACAAGGAGTGTGCAATGGTCACTCCTACCACTGCTGTCATGGAGAGATGTATTTGTGGCAGGCAGGTTGGTGAGGAAGAGGTCTTGTATGTTTTCCCTCTTGTTGTTCCCTTCACTTGCCACAGACACTCTGTGTCCTTTAGCACTCGGCCAGCTCAATCTGTGTGTGTGTGTGAGAGAGAGAAAGAGGAGGCTGTGTGTGTGTGTGTGAGAGAGAGAGAAAGAGGAGGCTGTGTGTGTGTGAGAGAGAGAAAGAGGAGGCTGTGTGTGTGTGAGAGAGAGAAAGAGAAGGCTGTGTGTGTGTGAGAGAGAGAAAGAGGAGGCTGTGTGTGTGTGAGAGAGAGAGAAAGAGGAGGCTGTGTGTGTGTGAGAGAGAAAGAGGAGGCTGTGTGTGTGAGAAAGAGGAGGCTGTGTGTGTGAGAAAGAGGAGGCTGTGTGTGTGTGAGAGAGAGAAAGAGGAGGTTGTGTGTGTCTGAGAGAAAGTGGAGGCTGTGTGTGTGTGAGAGAGAGAAAGAGGAGGTTGTGTGTGTCTGAGAGAAAGAGGAGGCTGTGTGTGTGTGAGAGAGAGAAAGAGGAGGCTGTGTGTGTGTGTGTGAGAGAGAAAGAGGAGGCTGTGTGTGTGAGAGAGAGAGAAAGAGGAGGCTGTGTGTGTGTGAGAGAGAGAAAGAGGAGGCTGTGTGTGTGTGTGAGAGAGAGAGCTGGTATGTTTGTGTGTGAGAGAGAGAGGTGAGGGACTGGAGTCAGTGTGTGTGAATTGTCAGAGTGTGTGTGTGTCTGTGAGATAGAGTGGAGTCAGTGTGAATGTCTGTGTGTGAGAGAGAGAGAGACAAGAGTTGCAATGTGTGTGTGAGTGAGAGTGTGAATGTGTGAGAGATAGAGGAGAGCTGCTATCTTTATGTGTGTGTGTGAGAGAGGAGTGGGATTGGGATCAGTTTGTGAGCATACATGTGTGAGAGAAAAAATGTCTGTGTGTGTGATAGAGAGGTGAGCGCATGTATGTGACAGAATGAGGGATGTGAGTGAGAGGGATTCAGTGTGTATGGCTGTGTGTGTGGAATAAAGAAAGAGGTGTGTCTGTGTGAGAGAGAGATGACAGAGTTAGTGTGGGGGGGGCCAGTCCGTGCTGCGCGCCGGGTTGGGTAGGGACACTGGGGATCAGCTTGTTAGTGTGTGTCTGTTTGTGTGTGAGCAAGGAGGAGAGTCTTTCTTTATATCACACACACACCCCTATACACAGAATCTCTCCCCCTCTCTCACTCACACCCATCATTCTGACTCACACATGGAAGCACTCAACTCTCTATCACACACACACACACTTTGTTTCTCTCACACATGTACGCTCACACACTGATTCCAATCTCTCTCCTCTCTCACACACACACACACAGAGATATCAACTCTACTCTGTCTCTCACACACACACACTCTCCTTTCACACTCTCCCTCACACACATTGCAACTCTTGTTTCTCTCTCACACACATTCACAGTTTGTGTGTGTGTGTGTGTTAAGAGGAGAGTGTGGCGTGTGAGGGATAGTGTGGAGCGCTGTGTTTGTGTGTGAGAGAGAGGAGTCTGTGTGTGAGCCTGTATGTGTGAGCGAAACAAGATGTGTCTGTGTGCGTGAGAGAGAGAGAGGAATGTGGGTCTGTGACATAACGTTTCAATGTTTGTTGTGTGTGTGTAAATGCAAGACAGAGAAACGAGTTAGTGTGTGTGTGTAAGAAAGATGTAAAACATGCTACCGTGCAAAGGGACCTGTGGGTCCTTGTGCATGAGACGCAAAAGCCCAGTCTGCAGGTACAACAGGTGATCAAGAAGGCAAATGGGATGTTGGCCTATATTGCGAAGGGGATAGAATATAAAAGCAGGGATGTCTTGATGCACCTGTACAGGGCATTGGTGAGGCCGCAGCTGGAATACTGTGTGCAGCATTGGTCCCCTTATATGAGGAAGGATATATTGGCATTGGAGGGAGTGCAGAGAAGGTTCACCAGGTTGATACCGGAGATGAGGGGTTTGGATTATGAGGAGAGGCTGAGGAGATTGGGTTTGTACTCGTTGGAGTTTAGAAGGATGAGGGGGGATCTTATGGAGACTTATAAGATAATGCGGGGGCTGGATAGGGTGGAGGCGGAGAGATTCTTTCCACTTAGTAAGGAAGTTAAAACTAGAGGACACAGCCTCAAAATAAAGGGGGGTCGGTTTAAGACAGAGTTGAGGAGGAACTTCTTCTCCCAGAGGGTGGTGAATCTCTGGAATTCTCTGCCCACTGAGGTGGTGGAGGCTACCTCGCTGAATATGTTTAAAGCGCGTTTGGATGGATTCCTGATCGGTAAGGGAATTAAGGGTTATGGGGATCAGGCGGGTAAGTGGTACTGATCCACGTCAGATCAGCCATGATCTTATTGAATGGCGGGGCAGGCTCGAGGGGCTAGATGGCCTACTCCTGCTCCTATTTCTTATGTTCTTATGTTCTTATGTCTGCGTGACAGAGATAGACAGGTGTGTATATCTAGGAAATTGGATCAGGAATTGGCTAGCGGATAGGAAACAGAGGGTGGTGGTTGATAGTAAATATTCATCATGGAGTGCGGTTACAAGTGGTGTACCTCAGGGATCTGTTTTGGGGCCACTGCTGTTTGTAATATTTATTAATGATCTGGATGAGGGTATAGTTGGGTGGATTAGCAAATTTGCTGATGACACCAAAGTCGGTGGTGTGGTAGACAGTGAGGAAGGGTGTCGTAGTTTGCAGGAAGACTTAGACAGGTTGCAAAGTTGGGCCGAGAGGTGGCGGATGGAGTTTAATGCGGAGAAGTGTGAGGTAATTCACTTTGGTAGGAATAACAGATGTGTTGAGTATAGGGCTAACGGGAGGACTTTGAATAGTGTGGAGGAGCAGAGGGATCTAGGTGTATGTGTGCATAGATCCCTGAAAGTTGGGAATCAAGTAGATAAGGTTGTTAAGAAGGCATATGGTGTCTTGGCGTTTATTGGTAGGGGGATTGAATTTAGGAGTCGTAGCGTTATGTTGCAACTGTACACAACTCTGGTGCGGCCGCACTTGGAGTACTGTGTGCAGTTCTGGTCCCCACATTACAGGAAGGATGTGGAGGCTTTGGAGAGGGTGCAGAGGAGGTTTACCAGGATGTTGCCTGGTATGGAGGGGAGATCCTATGAGGAGAGGCTGAGGGATTTGGGATTGTTTTCGCTGGAAAGGCGGCGGCTAAGAGGGGATCTTATTGAAACATATAAGATGATTAGAGGTTTAGATAGGGTGGATAGTGATAGCCTTTTTCCTCTGATGGAGAAATCCAGCACGAGGGGGCATGGCTTTAAATTGAGGGGGGGTAGTTATAGAACCGATGTCAGGGGTAGGTTCTTTACCCAGAGGGTGGTGAGGGATTGGAATGCCCTGCCAGCATCAGTAGTAAATGCGCCTAGTTTGGGGGCGTTTAAGAGATCCGTAGATAGGTTCATGGACGAAAAGAAATTGGTTTAGGTTGGAGGGTCACAGTTTTTTTTTTTAACTGGTCGGTGCAACATCGTGGGCCGAAGGGCCTGTTCTGCGCTGTAATGTTCTATGTTCTATGTTCTATATATCTATGTGTGTGTGTGAGAGAGAGGAGTGAGTGAGTGAGAGGAGGAGTGTGTTTGTGCATGTCTATGAGATAGCGTGTCTGTGTGAGAGAGACACAGGATAGGAATGTGTGGGTGTCTGTGTTGGAGGGATTACAGAGTGTGTGTTTGTGAGATAGAGTGAGTGTGAGAAAGAGGAGTGTGTATGTGTGTGAGTGTGTGTGTGTGTGTGTGAGAGAGATAGTGTGGAGTGCGTGTATGTGAGAGAGAGTAATGTGTCAATTTTTGGCATGTGTGTGTAAATGTAAGATAGGGAGGGAAGTGTGTGTGTGTCTGTCTGTGTCTGCGTATACGTGCATATTTCTGTGAGAGAGAAAGAGGAGGATGTGTGTGTGTGAGAGAGAGCTAGTATATTTGCGTCTGAGAGAGAGAGATTTGAGGGACTCGAGTCAGTGTGAGAGAGAGTGTGTGTCTGAGAGAGAGTGTACGTGTGAGAGAGAGAGAATGTGAGAGAGTGTGTTTGTCTGAGAGATTGTGTGGAAGAGAGCGAGAGTGTGTGCGCATCAGTGTGCATGAGAGTGCGTGCGTGAGAGTGTGTGCATGAGAGAGAGCGTGTGAGAGAGAGATCGTGTGTGAGGGAAAGCATGCGTGAGAGAGAGAGTGTGTGTGAGAGAGAGTGTGTGTGAGCGAGAGTGTGTGTGAGAGAGAGCGTGTGTGTGTGAGAGAGATCTGTGTGCATATGACGGAGTGTGTGTGTGCATGTCTGACAATGCGTCCGTGTGAGATAGAGTGTGATAGAGAGAGTGTGTGTGCGTGTGAGAGTGTGTGCATGTGAGAGAGTGTGCGTGTGAGGGAGAGAGTGTGTGCGTGTGTGAGAGAGAGAGCGTGTGCGTGTGAGAGAGAGTGTGTGAGAGTGTGAGTTTGTTTGAAAGAATGTGTGAGAGTGTGTGCGTGTGGCAGTTTGGGTGTGAGAGAGTGTGTGCCTGAGAGAGTGTGTGTGTGTGAGTGTGTGTGTGTGAGAGAGAGTGTGTGTGTATGTGAGAGTGTGTGTGTATGTGAGAGTGTGTGTGTGAGAGAGTGTGTGCGTGTGAGAGTTTGTGTATGTGTGAGACTGTGTGTGTGTGTGTGTGTGTGTGTGTGTGTGTAAGGGAGTGTGTGTGAGTTAAAAAATGTGTGTGAGGGTGAGCGTGTGTGTGAGAGAGATGTGTGTGCATGTCTGACAGTGTGTCCATTTGTGAGAGAGTGTGAGAGTGTGTGCGTGAGTGTGTACATGAGACAGTGTGTGCGAGAGAGTGTGTGCGAGAGAGTGTGTGCGAGAGAGAGTGTGTGCGAGAGAGAGTGTGTGCGTGTGAAAGAGAGTGTGCATTTGAGAGAGAGAGTCTGTGAGAGTATGAGTTTGTCTGAACGTGTGTGGGAGAGCGTGTGCGGGTGTGCATGTGACAGTGTGGGCGTAAGAGAGTGTGTGCCTGAGAGTGTGTGTGAGAGTGTGTGTGTGTGTAAGGGAGAGTGTGCGTGAGGGAGAGTGTGTGTGTGTGAGAGAGAGTGTGTGTGTGAGAGAGAGTGTGTGTGAGAGAGTGTGTGAGGGAGAGTGTGTGTGAGGGAGAGTGTGTGTGATAGAGTGTGTGTGAGTGTGTGTGTGTGTGAGAGCGTGTGTGTGTGAGAGAGAGTGTGTGTGAGAGAGAGAGTGTGTGTGAGAGAGAGACTGTGTGTGAGAGAGTGTGTGTGTGAGAGAGTGTGTGTGTGAGAGAGAGTGTGTGAGAGAGTGTGTGTGAGAGAGAGTGTGTGTGAGAGAGAGTGTGAGGGAGAGTGTGTGTGAGGGAGAGTGTGTGTGAGGGAGAATGTGTGTGATAGAGTGTGTGTGTGTGTGTGTGTGAGAGAGCGTGTGTGTGTGTGTGTGAGTGCGTGTGTGTGAGAGAGTGCGTGTGAGAGAGAGAGATCGGTGTGCTTGTGACAGGGTGTGTGCATGTCTGAGTGTGTCCATGTGTGCGTGAGAGAGTGTGTGCGTGAGAGCATGTGTGCGTGAGAGCATGTGTGCGTGAGAGCATGTGTGCGAGAGAGCATGTGTGTGCAAGAGAGCATGTGTGTGAGAGAGAGCACGTGTGTGAGAGTGCATGAGCGTGTGTGGGCGTGAGAGAGTGTGTGAGAGAGAATGTGTGAGAGTGTGTGGGAGAGCGTGTGTGTGTGTGTGTGTGAGAGAGTTTGTGTGTGAGGGAGAGTGTGTGTTAGAAAGAGGAGTGTGTGTGCGTGTGTGTGTGTGTGTAAGAGAGAGAAGTATCTCTGTGTGTGCATCTCTGTGTGTGCAATGTAAGAGTGTGTTTCTGTGTGTTTCCATGTGAGGAAGTTGGAGGTGTTTGTGAGTGAGTGATAATGTTTTGGATAACTCTCACTCTGAGGGTTCACATCCACCCTCATTGCCACACACCAACACACACTCACACCCGCTGATATTGGGAGTGAGACGGACAGACACACACTCTTCCCCGAATGGTCATCATTATTTATTACTCATGTTTTCACATTATCAATTTATTGCTTCAAAATTGTTTGTTCATTGCCCAGCAAGATGTTTCTGTTTATATCTGAGCTTTATTTTTGAACTCATGTTTAATGTTGTGCCAATCTTTTTCTTTCCAATATCTGTTCATCGGCCCGTTGAGTGAGAAAATAACTGAACCTGGCTCTACACAAGAAGGTTGGGGCAGCCGGTAACCACTGGACCAGAGGAGGAGATTGCAGGTTTCTCACCTTCCTTTCTTAGACGGGCTGGAACAGAGATAATGAAGACACAGAAACATACGCTGACCATCCTCCAGAGGAGCTGCTAGATCTTGGCTGGCTCTTTGCTGACAGAGTTTATGAGAAGGAAGTTGTTGCAGAAACAAGTGATCTGCTGGAAGAGGAGCTCCTGGTTCTTTGTCTCCACTGTCAACGCAGACGCAATCTCTCTGGTCTTGAGGAGTTTGCTCCAATTGCTGAAGGAGTCATGGGAAAGATCAGCGGCCAGATGGCAGCAGTGGCCAGAAGCTGCTGTCCCACTCCACCAAGGTGTTTGTGCCCCAGGAAAAGGACAAGTGAAGGCAAATGTCCACAACTGGCGGCAAGAGAGCAAGAGCACTGTTGGAGATTGAAGACTCGGGGGACAGTGACCCCCGGGGGGTGGTGGAGGGGGTGGAGGGGAGAGGAGCTGGACACAAACTACAAAATACAGGAGGGAGGGGAGTTACATTCGTATTATCTGTGATTTTCATTTACAATTAGCTTGATTCTGTTGTCTGGTCTGCGCTAGTTTTAAGTTAAATCTGTTCCACATGTGACGTGTTTTATATGCTATTGAGTCTTGTAAATAAAAGGTTAATCCTGCTGCTCAGTAATTGGTGCGAATATTCCTCATTTTACAACCTGTAGAACTGTATTTATTCACAATTAAGTGCTGTTAAAGTCAGTTAATAATCTGATTCATGTGTGTTTTCTCGTGAAGTTTTATGAAATCAGTCTATATTTCAACAATTGCCGACCTAAATTCTCAATGGAATTTCACAATTCACTCCCTTTCATTTGAGTTGTTAGATTCACTCAACCTGTGATGTGAGACATGCAACTCCGCCTGGGAGTTCACTCCCTCCCGCTGCAGCTTGACAGACATGTTCATCGTTATGGTGGGGAATGCGGAATAGTCTGTATTTTGTCGAGTGTTCGCTGAGGTTCACGACACCAGACGGCACTTTCATGGTCACCTTACACAACGTAGGTTCCGGAATAATGACCATGAAATCGCCGTCTCGTGTCAAAAGCAAACTATTTGGTCCAATACAAACCTCACTCCCCAACCTCTCTATCCCCCTCCCCAGCAACTACCTGAAGCTAAATTAATGTCACAACATCACTGCCATCTTTTACCCAAAACTTAGCTTCAGACCCTGTCCCTCTATATTTAGAATACAGTAAGAAGTTTAACAACACCAGGTTAAAGTCCAACAGGTTTATTTGGTAGCAAAAGCCACACAAGCTTTCGAGGCTCTAAGCCCCTTCTTCAGGTGAGTGGGAATTCTGTTCACAAACAGAACTTATAAAGACACAAACTCAATTTACAGAATAATGGTTGGAATGCGAATACTTACAACTAATCAAGTCTTTAAGAAACAAAACAATGGGAGTGGAGAGAGCATCAAGACAGGCTAAAAAGATGTGTATTGTCTCCAGACAAGACAGCCAGTGAAACTCTGCAGGTCCAGGCAACTGTGGGAGTTACAAATAGTGTGATATGAACCCAATATCCCGGTTGAGGCCGTCCTCGTGTGTGCGGAACTTGGCTATCAGTTTCTGCTCAGCGACTCTGCGCTGTCGTGTGTCGCGAAGGCCGCCTTGGAGAACGCTTACCCGAATATCAGAGGCCGAATGCCCGTGACCGCTGAAGTGCTCCCCAACAGGAAGAGAACAGTCTTGCCTGGTGATTGTCGAGCGGTGTTCATTCATCCACCGACCTCAGAAGACAAACACGGGACACAGTGGACAGAGTACCCTTCGTTGTCCAGTACTTCCCCGGAGCTATATTTAACCATATATATATTTAACCAGCCCGTCTCTGACATCTCCTCCAGTCACACAACCCTGTGAGATGTCTGCACCGCTCTAATGGTGGCATCATGAGCGTTCCACATGCAACATGACTTGCAGCGATAAACTCTCATCTCCAACATTTCAATTGAAATTTCAAAGCTCAATGTCTTTGAAGCCGAATGGTCCAGATTGCCATGGCCTTCAATGTGAACAGGTTGTTAGTGATGTCACTACAGAGGTTGCCTAGGAAACAATGACTGAACACAGGGGGTGAATGTGAGAAGCTGAAGTTTCCACTTGAAGACATTCCCAGTGTCTCTGAGCAGCTGAACTGGGGAAGCCTTTGGGCAGAGACTGTGCTGCTGCTATTGCCCTTCCCGGCCACCAGGCGTCTCTGTAACGCTCCCGGGGGCTGCCTGTGCGCATGTGCGGGACGGGAATGCTCCCAGAGGTCAGCGCGCGGGACGCCGCCGCATTGATGCCGTCTCCCCTGGCAACCGCAAGATGGTCGCCGCCGCCGCCTCCCTTGGCAAGGGAATATGGCCGCTGACGGTCTCCCTTGGCAACGCAAAATGGCCGCCGGCGGTGGGGGTGTCATTGCGGCGCGTGCGCAGTGAGGTCTGTCTGCAGCCATTGTCCAGGTTGCCCCCAGTGGATGGGGTTGGGATTGTGCAGCAGATGGAGCAACAATCCCAGTTTCAATAGGGGGACAGAAGCTGCAATGCTGCCCCCTGTTGGTCACTTCTCCCAGTCTCAGCATTGCAGAGTGTTTAAACAAGAGTGCATTGTCACAGCAGCACCTTCACCTTCAGTTTCACTTTATTTATTAGTCTCAGAAGTAGGCTTACATTAACACTGCAATGAAGTTACTGTGAGAATCCCCTAGTCGCCCACACTCCGGCGCCTGTTCGGGTTACACTGAGGGAGAATTTAGCACGGCCAATGCACCCTAACCAGCACGTCTTTCAGACTGTGGGAGGAAACCGGAGCACCCGGAGGAAACCCACGCAGACACGGGGAGGGGACAGCCCGGGGGAAAGCTCCATTCCAACTGTCCCTGGAGTGTCAGATTAACCTGGGTCACTCACGCACCCCCGGCTAAGACTCACCTCCCTCAGACAGTGAGACCCTCCTGTATCACTCACCTTACTGTAGTCAGATACCCTCAGACTCAGCACTGGGCCCTGGGCGTGTTCTTTAAATGCTACGATCTATCGTGGAGGAAAGAGTTGGGAGGATTTTGATTTGATTTGATTTATTATTGTCGCGTGTATTGGGATACAGTGAAAAGTATTGTTTCTTGTATGCTGGACAGACAAAACATACCGTTCATAGAGTACATCGGGGAGAAGTAAAAGAGAGGGTGCAGAATGTAGTGTTGCAGTCATAGGTAGGGAGGAGAGAAAGATAAATCTAATATGTAGCAGGTCCATTCAAAAGTCTGAGGGCAGCAGGGAAGTTCTTGAGTCGGTTGGTACGTGATCTCAGACTTTGTATCTTTTTCCTGACGGAAGAAGGTGGAAGAGAGAATGTGTGCATGAGGTCCTTAATTATGCTGGCTGCTTTTCTAAGGCCGCGGGAAGTGGAGACAGAGTCAATGAATGGGAGGCTCGTCTGTGTGATGGACGGGGCTACATTCACGAACTTTTGTAATTTCTTGCAGTCTTGGACAGAGCAGAAACCATACCAAGCCGTGATACAGAAAGGATGCTTTCTATGGTGCATCTGTAGAAGTTGGTGAGAGTCGTAGCTGACATGCCAAATTTCCTCAGCCTCCTGAGAAAGTAGACGTGTTGGTGGGCTTTCTCAATTATAGTGTCGGCATGGGGGGACCAGGACAGGTTGTTGGTGATCTGGACACCTAGAAACTTGAAGTTGAGACCCAAATGACAAGTTGTCATAGTGTCATAGATGTTTACAGCATGGAAACAGGCCCTTTGGCCCAACTTGTCATGCTGCCCTTTTTCTTTTAACCCCTAAGCGAGTCCCAATTCCCCACATTTGGCCCATATCCCTCTACATCTATCTTACCCATGTAACTGTCTAAATGCTTTTTTAAAGATAAAATTGTGCCCCTCTCTACTACTACCTCTGGCAGCTTGTTCCAGACGCTCATCACTCTCTGTGTGAAAAGATTGCCCCTCTGGACACTTTTGTATCTCTCCCCTCTCACCTTAAACCCATGCCCTCTAGTTTTAGACTCCCCTTTGGGAAAATATATTGACTATCTATTGTGTGTCAACCATAGAATAGCCACAGAATGAAGGAGGCCATTCAGCCCATTCAGCTGGTGTCGACTCTCTGCTCGAGCAATCGAGCCAGTCCCACTGCTCCACCTTGTCCCTGGAGCCCTGCAAATCTTTTCCCATCAGCTTCCCATCCCATTTCCTCCGTAAAGACAGCGAGGAGCAGAGAGGAAAGAGGGACTTGGGGATTGGAAGGTTTCATCTGACGTTCTTGTTGGCAGATGCTCTGTGGCGGATAAAGCTGGCAGCTTCCTCCAGAAAGCAGCACAGAGTGAATGGAAGGGGCAGAATGTGAGTGAGATGAGACACGAGAGAGAGAGAGAGAGAGAGGGGTGAAAGCTTTCTGTTTGTCAGCAAAAAGCACAATGGTGGCCCTGTGTCCTTCAGGGAGAGGCCCAGGCCTCGGTCAAAGCCTGCCCTGTCCTCACACTCACTGGGAGACGGCCATTTCTAACATGTTGTCCATGTTTCTGAGCTGACACTGAGACAAACACAACAACAGCAGCCACTGTCTGGACAAGTCCTCATGGAGAATGAAATGTCCAAAGCCACTTCAAAGGAAGATTGCGCGGCAGGATTTGTCCCCGAGCTGCGGAGGGAGAGATTTGGATGGATGACCAGAAGCTGGGTCAGTGAGGTTGTGTTTTAGCAATGGAGGTCCAGAGAACAGAAAAGGCCCTTCGGCCCATTGCATCTGTGCCGGTCAAAGACAAATCACCCAACTTGGCTCACGGCCTGGTAAGCCTTGGCATTGCAAATGCATAGCTAAGCACTTCTTAAACGTTCTGAGGGTCTCTGCCTCCACCACCCTTTCAGGCAGAGAGTTCCAGACTCACACCACCCTCTGGGTGAAAAAGGTTTTCCTCACATCCCCTGTAAACCTCCTGCCCCTTACCCTAAATCTATACCCCCTGGTCATCGATCCCACCACCAAGGGGAAAGCTTTCTTCCCGTCTACTCTATCGATGTCCCTCATGATCTTATCCACCTCCATCATGTTCCCCCTCAGCCTCCTCTGCTCCACGGAAAACAACCCCAGGGTGGATTCTTATCACCGTTCAGGCCGGCAGGATTTTCCCATCCCACTGCAGTGAAAGGAGATTTGGCTGGTCACCAGATTCTCCGACCTCGCTGAGCGGGAGTGTGGCGTCAACAGGTGGTAAGATCACACCCTCAGTCTATAAAATCTCTCTTCAGTTCGAGTGGCGGCACGGTGGCACAGTGGTTAGCACTGCCGCCTCACAGCGCCAGGGACCCGGGTTCAATTCCGGCCTTGGGTTACTGTCTGTGTGGAGTTGGCACATTCTCCCCGTGTCTGCGTGGGTTTCCTCCGGGTGTATTGTCCATGCAAAATTGCCCTGAGGGTCCCACGATGTATAAGTTAGGGGGATTAGCGGGAACATACGTGGGGTTACGGGGTAAGCCTGGGTAAGAGTCCGTGCAGATTTGATGGGTCGAATGGCCTCATTCTGGACTGTCGGGACTCTATGATTCTATGAACTAAAACTCTCCGGGCCAGGCAACATCCTGGTGAATCTCCTCTGCACCTTTTCCAGTGCTATCACATCCCTCCTATCCTGTGCATTCCACAACTGCACAATGTTTCGATGAGGGGCGGCACAGTGGTTAGCGCTGCTGCCTCACAGCGCCAGGGACCCGGGTTTGATTCCTGGCTTGGGTCACTGTCAGTGTGGAGTTTGTACATTCTCCCCGTGTCTGCGTGGGTTTCCACCGGGTGCTGCGGTTTCCTCCCACAGTTCGAAAGATGCGCTGGTTAGTTGTATCAGCCATGCTAAATT
The DNA here is from genome assembly GCF_964213995.1 of Mustelus asterias. Lineage (NCBI taxonomy): Eukaryota > Metazoa > Chordata > Chondrichthyes > Carcharhiniformes > Triakidae > Mustelus > Mustelus asterias. Next base: position 77,759 of record NW_027591022.1, on the reverse strand, counting down.
CTCCCCAAGTTGCCCAAACAGGCGCCAGAGCATGGCGACTACAGATTTTCCACAGTAACTTCATTGCAGTGTTAATGTAACCCTACTTGTAACACTAATAAACAAACTTTTAAACCTGATACTCGATTCCCCCATGTTGGCCTTGTTCTGTGATCATTAATGCGGATGTTTAGATTATTCAATAGTTCTTTAAGGACAGCAGACACAGTGAAAAAAAAACATGTGACCCTTTACACAACAGATATATTTCAAGGGGATACTGCAGCCAGCTGTATCTGAGTGGCAGTAATCTTCCCTCAGAATCAGACAGATTGTGGGTTCAGCTCAGAGCCTCCAATACTAGGCCCTTAGCATCGATCAGAGACTCCGAACACAGCATGATGGGAGAGGGGACAAAGGAAAGTGGTGTTGAATTTGTGAGCCTTGTTTTGTGGAAAGCTTTAGTATTTGGTCAGAATGTTAATTTTTGAGTGGACCTACCATACATTAAGCTGATCTTTCTCTATACCCTATCGGTAACTGCAACACTGTATTCTGCACGCTCTCCTCTCCTTCTCCCGAATGAACTCTATGAACGGTATGTTTTGTCTGTGTCGCGTGCAAGAAACAATACTTTTCACCGTGTCCCAATACATGGGATAGGGCGACATGGTGGACAGTGTTTAGCACTGCTGCCTCACAGCACCAGGATTCAATTCTCGGTTGGGAGTTGAGTTTGCACATTCTCCCTGTGTCTGCATGGGTTTCCTGCGGGTGCCCCGGTTTCTTTCCAGAGTCCAAAGATGTGCAGATTAGGTGGAATCTGAGACGCTCCAGAAGCAGGGTAAAGATTTGAAAATGAAGTGTTTCTCACCCACTTTTAAAAGACAATCCACATTCGCACCAGTCACATTTCACACACTCTGCTCAGTCCTGTGTTGGGGGGTGTTTAGTGCGGGATCAGTGTTTGCTTTTCTCAAACCGCAGTGATATACCCAACTTATCAAGGGCAAGAGGTTTCAGTGTTTAAACATGTAAACATTACAAAACTAAACCAGACAGAAAGTGATGAGGCCTCACACCTTCAATGGAGTCATCTTCGCTCAGAGTCAGAGAGATTGTGGGTTCAGGTCAGAGCCTGAAATACTAGGCCCTTAGCATCGAGACACACAGAGACAGAGAAACACAGAGACAGAGACAGAGAGACACACACAGATACATAGAGAGATATACACACAGAGGCAGAGAGAGAGACACAGATCCAGAGAAGTACAGAGACAGAGAGACACACAGATACACAGAGAGATAGAGACAGAGAGACACACACATAAACACACTAACAGAGAAATACAGAAAGAGAGTTTGGCAAAGTCAGATTTAATTTTCCATTCAATATTTATTTAAAAATTCAGAGAATATTTGACAGGAAAATTGATTTTAAAGTTAACAAAAGTGAATCTGACCTTTGAGCTTCACAATGAGATCTGAACCCCTACTCTCTGAGCTGCCCAATATCTGTACAGCTGTACCAGACACCAGAAAGAGAAAACCAGAGCTCAACATCACGGGAAATGAACAATTGTGAATAAGGAACGAGAAAAGTTATTAATTTATACCTGAGATTTAAACTACAGGAAAACTACTGACTACAATTACATTACAACAAAAGTTACCTTCTACATTTCACACTGAAAACTGAACTACCGCCCACAATTGTCTCAGTGACAGATTCAGAATGATAAACTGAGAGAATTTCACTGTTGGGGTCACCGACAGCAGATATTGTATTTGTGTCAATCAGGAATCTTAATAATCAGCTGAGGGAAATCTACAACGTCCAAAATTCAACCCATCACTTGATCTGTAAAAGAAAGATACAATAATGAAGCAGATGTTTATGATGCGGGACATTAATGTTAGAGTTTTTAATCAATGAATCATTTAGAGATTTTTCAAATCCCTTCTGTTTGACAATCCACTCTGACACCAGTCACATTTCACACTCTCTGCTCAGTCCTGTGTTGGGGGGGGAGGTGTTTAGTGTGGGATCAGTGTTTGCTTTTCTCAAACCGCAGTGATATTCCCAACAAGGGCAAGAGGTTTCAGTGTTTAAAAATGTAAAGATTTCAGAACAAAACCAGACAGAGAGTGATGAGGCCTCACACCTTCAATGTAGTGATTCCCCCAATCTTTCCTTTTGTATATTGTTTCCTTCCTCTGTCTGAAGTATTGGAGACGTCGACATCACTGAAACAATACAATCTCTCGGGACAATCACTGTAAACAGCTTCTGGAAACAAATTAACACTTTAATCACCCAAAAAGCTGAATGTCCATTCAAACATCTCCCTCCCCATATCCTTGTGAATGCAAAGATAACTCCCATTTCCCCAAAGCAGGAAGATGTGAAATGGAAACATCTTCAGCTTTTTACACACTGCACTTTTCCACGGACCAAAATGTTTCAAAACATTTGCTGAAGTTTTGTTTTAAACTCTTTATCAATGTCCTTCCAGGTTCAGTGTGAAGGTTTGTGTTCCACACTGAGCCCCTCTCAGTCTCCACACGGAGCTTGTGTGTGTGCTGATGCTCCTGTCATTTTGGATGGATACTGTGTGAAGCTGCGTTCTCTCCCAGTGAGTTTCTGATCTACTTCACTCTCTCTGCGGCTGGAGCAATGTCCAGCAGGCAGCAGAGGATGGCAGTGTATCACTGTCAGCACAATAGACAAACAGCCTTTAGCAAGAGAGGCTTTGACCCTTTTTCAAACCAAATCCCCAATTTGATGTTTCCAGCTGCGCTGTTTACAATGCTGCTGAATATTGTGGGTCTTTGGTAAACTGGGATGTGTAGCATTCAGTCACATTAAGTGGTCAATAAATACGTCAACACTGTGTATATCTTTCTGTGTGTGTGTGTCAGCGTGCATGTGTGTCAATGTATTTAAATCTCAAAAGAAAATAGGAGCAGGTGTCGGCCATTTGGCCCATCGATCCTGCGCCAGCATTCAAACAGATCATGGGGCACGTACGCACACAAAACACGCACACACCAACACACACAAAACACGCACACACCAACACTCACAAAACACACACACACAAACCACGCACACACAAACACACATAAAACATGCACAAAAAGCACACACACAAACACAATAAACACACACACACAGAAACACACACACACACATCAAAAACACAGCACTGCTGCCTCACAGTGCCAGGGACTCGGGTTCGGTTCCCGCTTTGGGTCACTGTCTGTGCGGAGTTTGCACGTTCTCCCCGTGTCTGCGTGGGTTTCCTCCGGGTGCTCCGGTTTCCTCCCACAGTCTGAAAGACGTTCTGGTTAGGGTGCATTGGCCGTGCTTAATTGTCTCTCCGCGTCAGAGAGACTAGCTCGGGTAAATGCATGGGGTGATGGGGATAGGGCCTGAGTGGGATTGTGGTCGGTGCAGACTCAATGGGCCAAATGGCCTCCTTCTGCACTGTAGGAGTCTAGGATTCTATGAAAACACACAGAAACAGATATTCTCACCCAGTAACACTCACACGCACACAGTAATAAAGACACACGGAAACATGTCCACACACACACACACGCATGCACACACACACACACACACAAACAGACAGACACACAAACAGACACACACACACACACAAACAAACACACACACACATATTCCTATTTTATTTCACACAATCGATTTGCGTCTTGAACATGCTGAATGATTGGGCTTCCACATCCCCCTGGAATAGAAAATTCCAAAGATTCACCACCCTCTGAGTGAAGAAATTCCTCCTCATCTCAGACTTCAATAGTCTGTCCCTGATTCTGAGATTGTGTCCCCTGGTTCTAGTCTCACCAGCCAGGGGAAACATCCAATCTACATCCACCCTGTCACACCCTGTAAGAATTTTAAGTCTGTTTCAATGGGGTCGCCTCTCATTCTTCAAGGGTTCAAGGCCGACTTCCGGACTTGATGGCCATGGAAGGTGTGCTCATAACGGGGCCAAACAGCTGGATTATCAAACAGTGAATCCTGCCGGGATCATGTATCAGTAAACTCTGCCCGAAACCACTCTCAGTTATTACAATCTGGGCCTTGTATCAGTAATCTCTGCCCGAAACCTCTCTCAGTTATTACAATCTGGGCCTGGTATCAGTAATCTCTGCCCGAAACCTCTCTCAGTTATTACAATCTGGGCCTGGTATCAGTAAACTCTGCCCTAAACCTCTCTCAGTTATTACAATCTGGGCCTTGTATCAGTATTCTCTGCCCTAAACCTCTCTGTTATTACAATCTGGGCCTGGTATCATTAATCACTGCCCGAAACCTCTCTCAGTTATTACAATCTGGACCTTGTATCAGTAATCTCTGCCCTAAACCTCTCTCAGTTATTACAATCTGGGCCTGGTATCAGTAAACTCTGCCCGAAACCTCTCTCAGTTATTACAATCTGGGCCTGGTATCAGTAATCTCTGCCCTAAACCTCTCTCAGTTATTACAATCTGGGTCTTGTATCAGTAATCTCTGCCCTAAACCTCTCTCAGTTATTACAATCTGGGTCTTGTATCAGTAATCTCTGCCCTAAACCTCTCTCAGTTATTACAATCTGGGACTTGTATCAGTAAACGCTGCCCGAAACCTCTCTCAGTTATTACAATCTGGGCCTGGTATCAGTAATCTCTGCCCTAAACCTCTCTCAGTTATTACAATCTGGGCCTGGTATCAGTAATCTCTGCCCTAAACCTCTCTCAGTTATTACAATCTGGGCCTGGTATCAGTAATCTCTGCCCTAAACCTCTCTCAGTTATTACAATCTGGGTCTTGTATCAGTAATCTCTGCCCTAAACCTCTCTCAGTTATTACAATCTGGGTCTTGTATCAGTAATCTCTGCCCTAAACCTCTCTCAGTTATTACAATCTGGGACTTGTATCAGTAAACGCTGCCCGAAACCTCTCTCAGTTATTACAATCTGGGCCTGGTATCAGTAATCTCTGCCCGAAACCTCTCTCAGTTATTACAATCTGGGCCTGGTATCAGTAATCTCTGCCCTAAACCTCTCTCAGTTATTACAATCTGGGACTTGTATCAGTAAACGCTGCCCGAAACCTCTCTCTGTTATTACAATCTGGGCCTTGTATCAGTAATCTCTGCCCTAAACCTCTCTCAGTTATTACAATCTGGGTCTTGTATCAGTAAACTCTGCCCCAAACCTCTCTCAGTTATTACAATCTGGACCTTGTATCAGTAATCTCTGCCCGAAACCTCTCTCAGTTATTACAATCTGGGCCTGGTATCAGTAATCTCTCCCCTAAACCTCTCTCAGTTATTACAATCTGGGCCTGGTATCAGTAATCTCTGCCCTAAACCTCTCTCAGTTATTACAATCTGGACCTTGTATCAGTAATCTCTGCCCGAAACCTCTCTCAGTTATTACAATCTGGGCCTGGTATCAGTAATCTCTCCCCTAAACCTCTCTCAGTTATTACAATCTGGGCCTGGTATCAGTAATCTCTGCCCTAAACCTCTCTCAGTTATTACAATCTGGGCCTGGTATCAGTAATCTCTGCCTGATACCTCTCTCAGTTATTACAATCTGGGTCTTGTATCAGTAAATTCTGCCCTTCAGCTGATTGGAGAATATCATTGTGAATATTACTGAGTTTGGGATGTAATATTTTCCTGCTGCTGCCAATATGACTATTTTTAACATAGTTTCTGGGATCCTCCAGTCTCCCCTCAGCAGCTTTCTGGGCAGTGAGAGGTGACACACCGTTCACTAGCAGAGGGAGTTTTTGGTCCTGTCGCTGTCAATGGGATTTCCCATTGAAGTCACCTCACGCTAGCAGGAAACCAGAGGCAGGGGAACGAGAGCAGAGAATTCCCCACGAGTGAACAGCCGGAGAATCCCGGACATTAGCTCCTTTCCCAGTTATCACTGCACTCAACCCAGTCGCTGTTTATACGCTCAGTTGTCTCAGTGAATACTACATTACACCATGCTGCTGTGGACACTACAATCAACCCTTTTTGAGTTCTCACAGTATTAATACCATGTATGGATTGATATTTCATTGGACCATGTGCTGGGTTAGATGAATATTTATTGATTCTTGTGATGTGGGTGTCACTGGCTAGGTCAGCATTTATTGCCCATTCCTAGTTGCCCTGGAGAAGGTGGTGGTGAGCTGCCGTCTTGAACCCGCTGCTGTCTATGTGGTGTAGGTACACCCACAGTGCTGTTAGGGAGGGAACCTGCTTAAATTATCACTGCATTTAACCATGTCACTCTTTATAAAAAATAAACTAGACCATGTCTGTGCCAGGTTGATACCGGAGATGAGGGGTTTGGATTATGAGGAGAGGCTGAGGAGATTGGGTTTGTACTCGTTGGAGTTTAGAAGGATGAGGGGGGATCTTATGGAGACTTATAAGATAATGCGGGGGCTGGATAGGGTGGAGGCGGAGAGATTCTTTCCACTTAGTAAGGAAGTTAAAACTAGAGGACACAGCCTCAAAATAAAGGGGGGTCGGTTTAAGACAGAGTTGAGGAGGAACTTCTTCTCCCAGAGGGTGGTGAATCTCTGGAATTCTCTGCCCACTGAGGTGGTGGAGGCTACCTCGCTGAATATGTTTAAAGCACGGATGGATGGATGGATTCCTGATCGGTAAGGGTATTAAGGGTTATGGGGATCAGACGGGTAAGTGGTACTGATCCACGTCAGATCAGCCATGATCTTATTGAATGGTGGGGCAGGCTCGAGGGGCTAGATGGCCTACTCCTGTTCCTATTTCTTATGTTCTTATGTCTGGGTAATGAATGTGGAGCATCTCTCCAGTTCTCTTTACCTCAGCACTGTATCTGTGTGTATAACACTTTATACAGTTTCAATGTTATTTATTAGTGTCACAAGTAGGCTTACATTAACACTGCAATGAAGTTGCTGTGAAAATCCCCTAGTTGCCACACTCCGGCGCTGTTCGGCTTCACTGAGGGAGAATTTAGCACGGCCAATCCACCGAACAGCATGTCTTTCAGACTGTGGGAGGAAACCGGGGCACTCGGAGGAAACCCAGACACGGGGAGAACATGCAGACTCCACACAGACAGTGACGCAAGTCGGGAATCGAACCCGGGTCCCTGGCGCTGAGAGGCTGCAGTGCTAACCACTGTGCCACCCCTATAAACTAGATACAGTTTCTCTTCTTAATGCATGGGGCCATCCCTCTGTATATACTACAATTGGTCTTTACTTAGTTATTGCTTCACTCAACTATGTCACTGTTTCCAATGCACTCAGTGAAGTCACAGTTATTAACGCACGCAGCCATGCCTCTATCGACACCACACCCGACAATTTCTAAGCTGTTGCTGCACTTCCCCAGGAATAGATTTGATCTGTTTCTCTTACATTCAGCATCATCAGAGATACTGCTGTGTTCGGCCTTGTTTCATTCATTACTCAACTCACCTGTGTCTCAGTTTTATTTTACACAAGTTCCTGTCTTTCTTATTCCTACAGAGAGAGCGAGAGATGCAGAGACCAACAGATGACAGGGTCAAGGAGAGTGAGAGAAAGAGAGAGCCAGATTGAGAGAGGCACTGAGAGACAATGTCTGTCCAAATCCTCTTGAAGCCACTTTGCATTTTCCTCACAACTCACATTCCCACCGAGCTTTGTGTCATCCGCAAACTTGGAAATATTACATTAGGTCCCCACATCCAAATCATTGATAAACATTGTGAACATCTGGGAACAAAGTCCAGATCCTTGTGGCACAGCCGGCCGACACAAGACGGAGAAATCATCTGGCCGGGAACACAACAGCGACATTTTTCAGGAAGCTCGGAGCCAGCTGTGTCTCAGTGGATCATAATCTGACCTCAGAATCATTCCATTGTGGCTTCAGTTACAGCATCAAATTCTCGGCCAGGCTGGAAAACAAATCACTCCTCAAATCCCCAAATAAAACGTTCTGGGATCTGAACTTAAAATGCTGTAACTGATCATGGAGGAAAGAGTGGGGTCTAATAGACACTGAGAAGATAACTTGCATCTGAATCATAGAACGGGGACAGCACAGGAGGCCATACAGCCCCATCAAGCCAGTGCGACACTCTGCAAAAGCAATGTCACTATTCCCACTCCTCCACCCTTTCCCCGTCACCCTGTAAATATTTCCCCTTCAGCTTCCCATTCAACTTCCCCTGGAAGTCCTTGATGGAATCTGCTTCCACCTCACCCTCAGACAGTACATTCCAGATACTGGACACTCACTACGTTAGAAACATTTCCTCATGTTGCCGCTGTCGCCATTTACCTGAATTCAGCATCCTCTGGTTTTCAACCTTTCCCCCAATGTGCCGATTATCTCAAAGCCGATCCTCTCAGTCCCGGGATGTCCCTGCAGGAGTTCCTCAGGGTGAGTGTCCGAGGCCCCAACCATCTTCAGCTGCTCCAACACTGACCTTCCCTCCATCACAAGGTCTGAAGCGCGGATGTTCGCTGATGATTGCACAATGTTCAGCACCATACGCAACTCCTCAGATACTGAAACAGAAAATAAGGACATACCAAACAGGTCAGGCAGCATCTGTGGAGAGAGAAACAGATTCTGGGAGCAGGGGGACTGAGAGACAGGCAGATTGAGAAAAATATGCACACACACTAACACTCACACTCAGACAGCCTAAAACTAAACAGATATAGAATGGAGGAGGAATCCCTTCTCCCTCTGTAAATAGAGATTAACTCGATTTCTCTTCCAAAAAGACAGCACATCTGGATGGGCAGAATAGTCTCCAATTCTACCCATGGTCCTTTTCTGATCTCCATTCTTCACATCTGCACACGTTGGCTTCAGCTCCAGTTTGTGAATGAAAGCAAACCCCTGTTCATTACAAATCCACTCAGGCTTTTCCCTCTGCTCTCTCCACACACAATCTACAAGACACAAACAGGAAAGATGGATTCCAGGAGAGAAAGGTCACACCTGATCCTCCTCTCAATGGATTCTCTGTCGCCAGAGAGAACATTCCAGCTCCTACAGAAAGTCACAACTGATTCATGTCAGGGACAGAATTGGAATGAATTAGACACAAGAGAGATGAAAGGTTTCTGCTCATCATAAAAAAGCTAAAGAGTCACTCAATGCCATTAAGGAGAGACCTCGCTGGTCTATCCTCGACCCAAGTCACACACTGACTCTGAATGTCCTCACAGCAACTTGGGGATGGACATTTCTAAAGTACTATTCATGGCTTTAGGGTTTCCAAAAGTGTTTCACCGACAATGGAGCGGTTTTGAAATGTTGTCAGTGTTATTTAGGAAATAAGCAAACTTTTGACGCCACACGCATTGAGTTTAAAAATTGGCAAGCCATGTTGCAGCTTTATAGAACCATTGTTAGGCCGCACTTGGAATATAGTGTTCAATTCTGGTCGCCACACTACTGGAAGGATGTGGAGGCTTTGGAGAGGGTACAGAAAAGATTTACCAGGATGTTGCCGGGTATGGAGGGCATTAGCTATGAGGAGAGTTTGGAGAAACTTGGTTTGTTCTCACTGGAATGATGGAGGCAAGGGGGGTGACCTGATAGAAGTCTACAAGATTATGAGAGGCATGGACAGAGTGGATAGTCAGGAGCTATTTCCCAGGGTTGAAGAGTCAATTACTAGGGGGCACAGGTTTAAGGTGCGAGGGACAAGGTTTAAAGGAGACGTACGAGGCAAGTTTTTTACACAGAGGGTGGTGGGTGCCTGGAACTCGCTGCTGGGAGAGGTAGTGGAAGCAGATACAATAATGCGTTTTAAGGGGCGTCTGGAGAAATACAAGAATAGGATGGGAATAGAGGGATATGGTCCCTGGAAGGGGAGGGGGTTTTAGTTCACACATGGTTGGTGCAGGCTTGGAGGGCCGAAGGGCCTGTTCTTATGCTGTAATTTTCTTTATTCTAATTTCAGAGAGAGATATATACAGATACAGAGCCAGAGAAAGACAGAAGCAGGATGGGATTGTGCTGTACATGTTTCCGAGCTGACATTGAGACACACACGAGATGTACACCAATGATTTGCATGAGGGAACCAAAAATAATATTTCCAAGTTTGCTGATGCCATGAAACTTGTTGGGAATGTGAGTAGTGAGAAGGATGTTAAAATGTTTCACAGTGACTTCAGTAAATTGAGTGAATGGGTAAATGCGTGGCAGATGCTGTATAACGTGGACAAATGTGAATTTAACTACTTCGGACAGAGAAGCAGAATGGCAGAGGGTTATTTAATTGGTGATAGATTGGGAAATGTTGATATACAAAGGGACCTGGGTGTCCTAGTACACCAGAGACTGAAAGCAAGCATGCAGCTACAGCAAACAGTTAGGAAGGCAAATGATATGTTGGCCTTCATTGCAAGAGAACTTGAGGAAAGGAGCAAGGATGTCTTACTGCAGCTGTACAGGCCCTCGGTGAGACCACACCTGGAATATTGTGTACAGTTTTTGTCTCTGTGACTATGAAATGCTGCACTTACCATAGAGGGAGAGCAGCGGAGGCACACCAGACTGATTCCTGGGATGGCAGGATTGTCGTATGAGGAGAGATTGAGTCGACTGGGCCTGTATTCACTGGAGTTCCGAAGAATGAGAGGGGATCGAATTGAAATGTATAAATTCTGACTGGGCTGCACTGACTGAATACAGGGATGTTGTTCCCTCCAGCTGAGGGGCTGAGGGGGTGGGGAGAGGGGGGTTGGGCGGAGAGGCTGGAACAAGGGGTCACAGATGGTGAAACTTTGCAATATGTTTAATCAGTAGAAACCTATCCATCTCAGTCTGTGAACGATGACTGAGCCTCCACAGCCCTCTGGGATAGGGAATTCCAAAGATTTACCATCCTGGAAGCACACGGAATTCAGGAAAACTTGGCGAGATGGATCGGAAACTGGTTTAGTAATTGGACACAAAGAATGGTGTTGGAAGGCTGTTTGAGTGGCTGGAGGCCGGTGTCCAGTGGTGCACCACAAGGCTCCGTGCTGGGGGGCTTATTATTGTTATACATAAATGAGACAGATGATAATGTGGGGGCAATGAGAAGCAAGGTTCCAGATGACACCAAGATTGGTAGGATGGTTCATAGTGAAGAAGGTTGTAGGTTACAGGAAGATATCGCTGGGTTGGTCAGATAGGCAGAGCAGTGGCAGATGGTATTTGACCCTGATAGGTGCGAGGTGATGCACTTTGGAAGCAGTAACAAGGCAAGGGAGTATTTAATGAGTTGCAGGACACTGGGAAGCTCAGAGGAACATATGGATCTTGGGCAATTATTCACAGATCCCAGAAGGCAGCAGAGCAGGTGAATCAAGTGGTAAAGAAGGCAGATGAGACACTTGCTTTTATCAGTCATGGCGCAGAGTAGAAGAGCAAAGAGTTAATGTTGGAGTTGTACAGAGTGTTGGTTAGGCCACTGCTGGAGTACCGTGTGCAGATCTGGTCACCACACCAGAGGAAGGATATGATAGCACTCGAGGGGGTACAGAGGAGGCTCAGCAGCAAGTTGCCTGGGATGGAGTATTTGAGCTATAAGGAGAGACTGGATAGGTTTGGATTGTTTTCTTTAGAGCAGAGAAGGCTGATTGAGGTGTGTAAGATTATGAGGGGTATGGACAGGGTGAATAGGAAACAGCTGTTCCCCTTGGTTGAGGGGTCAATCATGAGGGGACATCGTTTTAGGGCAAAGGGCAGGAGATTCAGAGGAGAGTTGAGAAAAACATTCACTCAGAGGGTGATGGGAATCAGGAATGTACTGCCTGGGAAGGCAGTGGAGGTCGGAAACCTTACAACCTTTCAAAAGCATTTGGATGAGCACTTGAAACATTACACATTCACTCAGATCAGCCATGATCTTATTGAATGGCGGGGCAGGCTCGAGGGGCTAGATGGCCTACTCCTGCTCCTATTTCTTATGTTCTTATGAAACATCACAACATTCAAAGATATGATACAAGAGATGGAAAATTGGATTAGCACAACTTTAGTGGTAGTTACTGTTGGTGCAGACTCAATGGGTCGAAGGGCCTTTTCTTCACTGTACCACTCTATGACTCTGAGGGAAGAAATTCCTCCTCACAGGAAGCAGAGAGTCGGAATAAATGGGTGCTTTTCTGGTTGGCGGATGGTAACTAGTGGCGTGCCGCAGGGATCGGTACTGGGGCCTCAACTATTTACCATTTATATAGACGATCTGGAGGAGGGGGCTGAGTGTCGGGTAACAAAGTTTGCAGACGACACAAAGATAAGTGGAAAAGTGAATCGTGTGGAGGGCGTAGAAGGTCTGCAGAGAGATTTGGACAGGCTGAGTGAGTGGGCGAGGATCTGGCAGATGGAGTATAACGTTGACAAATGCGAGGTTATTCACTTTGGAGGAAATAATAGCAAATCGGATTATTATCTAAATGGAAAAAAATTAAAACATGCTACTGTGCAAAGGGACCTGGGGGTCCTTGTGCATGAGACGCAAAAACCCAGTCTGCAGGTGCAACAGGTGATCAAGAAGGCAAACGGGATGTTGGCCTATATCGCAAGGGGGATAGAATATAAAAGCAGAGATGTCTTGCTGCATCTGTACAGGGCATTGGTGAGGCCGCAGCTGGAATACTGTGTGCAGTATTGGTCCCCTTATTTGCGGAAGGATATATTGGCCTTGGAGGGAGTGCAGAGAAGGTTCACCAGGTTGATACCTGAGATGAGGGGTGTTGATTATCAGGAGAGACTGAGCAGAGTGGGTTTGTACTCGTTGGAATTTAGAAGGCTGAGGGGGGATCTAATAGAGACCTATAAGATAATGAAGGGGCTGGATAGGGTCGAGGTGGAGAGATTCTTTCCACTTAGAAAGGAAGCTAGAACTAGAGGGCACAGCCTCAAAATAAAGGGGGGTCAGTTTCGGACAGAGTTGAGGGGGAACTTCTTCTCTCAGAGGGTGGTGAATCTTTGGAATTCTCTGCCCACTGAAGTGGTGGAGGCTACCTCGTTGAATATGTTTAAATCACGGATAGATGGATTCCTGATCGGTAAGGGAATTAGGGGTTATAGGGATCAGGTGGGTAAGTGGAACTGATCCACTTCAGATCAGCCATGATCTTATTGAATGCGGGGCAGGCTCGAGGGGCTAGATGGCCTTCTCCTGCTCCTATTTCTTATGTCCTTTTCTCAGTCCTAAATGTCCTGCCCCCTTACTCTGCGACTATGCCATGGTTCTAGACACCCCCCCCCCCCCCCCCCCCACCGCCTCCATCCGGGGGGAAACATCCTTCCTGTATCTACTCAGCTCATGTTTGGGGGTTGGGGAGAGTTATAGAACAAAGAGATCGAGGGGTACATGTTCATAGCTTCTTGAAAGTGGAGTCACAGCTGGACAGAGTGGTGAAGAAGGCATTCGGCATGCTTGGTTTCATTGGTCAGAACATTGAATACAGGAGTTGGGACGTCTTGTTGAAGTTGTACAAGACATTGTTAAGGCCACGCTTGGAATACTGTGTACAGTTCTGGTCACCCTATTTTAGAATGGATATTATTAAACTAGAAAGAGTGCAAAAAAGATTTACTAGGATGCTACCGGGACATGATGGTTTGGGTTTTAAGGAGAGGTTGCACAGACTGGGACTTTTTTCCCTGTAGCGTAGAAGACTGAGGGGAGATTTTATAGAGGTCTGTAAAATAATGAGGGGCATAGATCAGCGAGATAGTCAATATCTTCTCCCAAAGGTAGGGGAGTCTAAAACTAGAGGGCATAGGTTTAAGGTGAGAGTGAGAGATACAAAAGGGTCCAGAGGGCAATTCTTTTCACACAGAGGGTGGTGAGTGTCTGGAATGAGCTGCCAGGGGCAGTAGCAGGGGCGGGTACAATTTTATGTTTTAAAAAGCATTTAGACAGTTACATGGGTAAGATTGGTATAGAGGGATATGGGCGAAACACAGGCAATTGTGATTAGCTTAATGGTAAAAACTGGGCGGCATGGACAAGTTGGGCCAAAGCGCGTTTCCATGCTGTAAACCTCTATGACTCGACCCTGCTGAGCCCTGTAAGAATTGTCCAAGTTTGAGTGAGGTCACCTCTCATGCTTCTCAAGTGCATAAAGTAAAAGTCCATTTTCTTTCCTCAGAGGACAATCCCTCCATCCCAGGAATTAATGCAGTGAAATGTCATTGAAGTCCCTCTCGGACAAGAATGTCTTTCCTTAGGTAAGAGGATAAAACTGTACACAACACTCCGTGTGTGGTTTCACCACTAATTCAGCCTCTCCCACATCCCCTTGAAGAGTCTACATCCTCCTCACAACTCACACTTCCACCTGCTTTCATGTCATCTGCAAACTCGGAAATATTACATTTGATCCCAAACGTCCAAATCAATGATATGGATTGTGAATAGCTGGGCTCCCGAGTACTGATCCTTGTGATAAGCCGCTGGTCACAGCCTGGCACCCTGAAAATGACCCACTTGTACCTAAGCTCTGTTTTCTGTCCGTTAACCATTTCTCAATTCATGCCAGTATTATCAGGGTAAATACGTTGCATCACGGGGATAGGGCCTGGGTGGGAATGTTGTTAGCGCAGGCTCGATGGGCTGTATGGCCTCCTTCTGCACTGTAGGGATTCTATGATTCTAATATGTACATACGTCAGTGAAGGTGGCAGGGCACTTTGACAGAGCAGTAAATGAAGTATATGGTATCCCAGCTTTTATTAATGGAGGAATTGAGGACAAGAGTAAGGAGTACATATTGAACTTGTATAAGACACTCGTTAAGCCTCATCTGGAGACTGCGCCCAGTTCTGGGCACCGTACTTGAGGAGGGATGTGAAGACATTGGAGAGAGTGCAGAGGAGATTCACAAGAATGATTCCAGGGAATAAGATCCGTAGCTACGAGGGTAGATTGGAGAGGTTGGGACTGTTTTCCTTGGAGAAAAGAAGGCTGAGGTGAGACTTGAGAGAGAGATTCAAGATCCAAAGGGGTATCCACAGGTTAAAGAGTGAGAAACTCTTCCCTCTCAAGAGATGGTCAGGAACTAGAGGGCACAGATTCTAAATGATGGGGAAATGGATCAGAAGTGAAGTGAGAAAAAGCACTTCATCAAGAGTGTGTTTGGAATCTGGAACAATCTTCCTGAAAGCCTGTTCCAATATTCAATAAGATCCTGGCTGATCTGTGATCTAACTCTCTGTCTCTTAACCCCTTGGACGAAGGAAAATCTATCAACCCCAGGTTTAAAATAATAACAAGTGACTGAGCATCATTCGCCATTTGCAGAAGATTGTTTCAAACTCACTCCACACCACATCTGGCAATGTTTCCATTTCTACAATTCTAAAATTCTAAACTGAGGCTAACATTCAAATATTCCCAAATCCTGGAGTTCCCAGCCAGCAGAAAAACTTGTTCTTTATCAGCCTCTCCCTTTCCCTCATTATTTTCAATGTTTGATTAAATCAGCCCCCAACTTAAATTCCAGCGGTTAAGAATAATGTTTAATCTGCACTGTTCATCAAATGTTCCCAACACAAATACTGGAATGGGCTAAATACAGAGTAAAATTCCCTCTGCTCTGTCCAAGGAATGTTTCATCACAGATTTTTATTTTGAACTTTAGGAAAAACAGGAATCAAATTGCTCAGCATCCCAGTGTGGCCTCCTGTTTATTTCAATCAGCCCTTCACATTCAAACATGAAGTTGAAGCTTCGAATACTGTCTGTGGCAGCGTTTGTGGATTCAGTTGTTCTCCTGCTTTTTCACTTGTCTGAAGGATTTGAATTATAGACATTGTTTAATCATTCCTTTCTCTCAGCACATGGAACTTGTGAATCTTCAAGGCAGACAATCTCATGTAATTAACAACAAACTGCATCTTTATTCATCCGTCCATTTCCTATCTCTGAATGGATCACACACATTTCCAGAATGCAGGAAGCTCTCAATGGAAACTGCTTCCAATTATTCCCCAATGCAATTGTTCGCACTTGACTGTAAACTACATTCCACTGACACTCCCAAAGCAGCCACATAAAAGTGACTGGTTATTTTAAACACTGAACCTGAACTATTTGAGCTGATGATTGATTCACATTGTACAGAAATGTTGAGTCTGTTTTGATGAGAGTGATCAGATTAACATTGTAACATGAAGACAGCCTCCGTACTGAGATTAACCACATTTACAACAATTCCACAATATCAGATCCATTGCTGTGTGTATTGTGCGAATTCAGCTGTGAAATATCTGGACATTTGGAGCTTCCACTGTTTCGGTCATTTCATCATTTATTAAAGTGCGCTGTTCTATCCCTTTTAAATCTAAGTTGTGTCAAATTACATTTCCCTGCACTGAAACCTCTCCACCAGTTTTGTCCATGTACAAAATATGAATAACTCTTTGCAATCTGATGATTCCAGCGATGCTGCTTACAATGCTGTCTAATGTTTTGTGTCATCGGCAAACCAGGATGTGTAGCATTCAGTCACATTAAATGGTCAATACATATGTCAATACTGTGTATATATTTCACTGTGTGTGTGTGTGTCTGTGTGTGTGTGTGAGTCTGTGTGTCTGTGTGTGTGTGTGTGTGTTTGTGTGTCTCTGTGTGTGTGTGAGTCGCTGTGTGTGTGTCTGTGTGTGTGTGTCTGTGTGTCTGTGTGTGTCTGTGTGTGTATGTCTGTGTGTGTGACTGTGTGTGTGTGTGTGTGTGTGTCAGCATGCATGTGTGTCAATGTATTTGAATCTCAAATATGTGCAGTTGGAGGCCATTTGACCCATCGAGCCTGCTCCACCGCTGAAACAGATCATGACAAACACACACACACACACAGACGCACACGCACTCACAGAGATACAGACACACACACACACACACACACACACTCATAGACACACACACACTGACAAAGAGAGAGACACACAGACACTCACGGACACACACACACAGAGACACAAACACACACTCACGGACACACACGCACACACGCAGAGAGACACAAACACACACTCACAGACACACATACACAAAGACACAGAGAGAGAGACACACACAGACACACACTCACTCACAGACACACGCAGAGAAACACAATCACACACACAGAAACACACAATGAAATAGACACTTGCACACACTTAGAAACTGTCTCTCTCTCACACACACACACACACACACAAAAATACAAAAACATAAGCGCACCGACACTCTCATTCCTATTTCTGTTTTACTCCTCAATGCCCCAACTAAAAAGTACTGGGATCTGAACTTGAAATGCTGGAACTGATCATGGAGGAACGAGTGGGGCCTAATAGACACTGAGAAGTTAACTTGTGTGTGAATCATAGAATGGGGACAGCACAGGAGGCCATTCAGCCCGTCAAGCCTGGATCGACACACTGCAAGAGCAGTTTCACTATTCCCAATCCTCCACCCTCTCCCCGTAACCCTGTCAATATTTTCCCTTCAGCTTCCCATTCAATTTCCTCTTGATGGAATCTTCTCCCACCTCTGACTCAGGCAGAACATGATGTGGAGATGCCGGCGTTGGACTGGGGTAAACACAGTAAGAAGTTTAACAACACCAGCTTAAAGTCCAACAGCTTTATTTGGGAGCAAAAGCCACACAAGCTTTCGGAGCTCCAAGCCCCTTCTTCAGGTGAGTGGGAATTCTGTTCACAATCAGGGCATATAAAGACACAGACTCAATTTACATGAATAATGGTTGGAATGCGAATCCTTGCAGCGAATCAAGGCAGAACATTCCAGATACCAGCAGTCACTACGTTAAAAACATTTCCTCATCACAGATTCATACAGTGCAGAAGAGACCCTTCGGCCCATCGAGTCTGCACCGACACGTGAGGACCACCTAACATACCGACCTCACCCCATTTACCAGCACTTGGCCCATAGCCCTGAATGTGATGATGTGCCAAGTGCTTATCCAGCTACTTTTTAAAGGATGTGAGGCAACTTGCCTCTGCCAACCTCCCAGGCAGCGCATTCCAGACTGGCACCACCCTGTGGGTAAAACAGATTTTCCTCACATCCCCCCTAAACCTCCTGCCCCTCACCTTGAACCTATGTCCCCTCGTGACTGACCCTTCAACTAAGGGGAACAGCTGCTCCCGATCCACACTCTTCATGTCTCTCATAATCTTGTCCACCTCAATCAGGTCGCCCCCCCCCCCCCAGTCTTCTCTGCTCCAATGAATACAACACAAGCCTACTCAACATCTCATTTTTAATTTTGTTTATTAGTGTCACAAGTAGGCTTGCATTAACACTGTGAAGTTACTGTGATAATTCCCCAGATGCCACACTCTGGTGTTCGGTTACACTGAGAGAAAATTTACCACGGCCAATGCACCCTAACCAGCACATCATTCGCACTGTGGGAGGAAACCGCAGCGCCCAGAGGAAAGCCACGCAGACACGGAGAGAACGTGCAGACTTCACACAGACAGTGACCTGAGCCGGGAATCGAACCTGGGTTCCTGGCGCTGTGATGCAGCAGTGATAACAACTGTGCCACTGTGTGGCCCACAGCTCTCTTCAAAGCTGAAACACTCCAGCTCAGATACATCCTGGTGAATCTCCTCTGCATCCTGTCCAGTGCATTCACACCCTTCCTATAATGTGGCGACCAGAACCGCACACAGTACTCCAGCTGTGGCCTCACCAAAGTTTTATACAGCTCCAACATGTCTACCCTGCTTTTGTAATCTATGCCTCGACAGAAAAAGGCAAGCGTTCCACATGCCTTTTACACCGCTCCACTAACATGCAAATCAGCAAATGAGAAATATTTGGGATGGATGAGTCCTTGGCAGCATGGATTAGAAGTTTGGTAAGAGATAGGAAACAGAGGGGAGGTAGAGATGGGCATTTCTCAGACTGGAGACGAGTTGAAAGTGGTGTTCCCCAGGGATCAGTGTTGGGATCCTTGCTTTTTCTGATTTATATTAACAGCTTAGCGACGGGGGTTGAACGCACAATCTCCAAATTTGCAGATGATGCTGAGCTCGGGAGAAGAGTGAATTGTGAGGATGACACTGAGCGACTTCAGAGGGACATGGACAAGTTGGCCAAATGGGCAGACACCTGGGAGATGAATTTCAATGCAGCGAAATGGGAGGGAATGCATTTTGGTGGAAGAAACATGGGGAGACGATACAGACTCAATGGTACAACGTTGAGGGGAGTACAGGAGCAGATGGGCCTTGGGTTTCAAGTGATTCATTCTCTGAAGGTGGCCAGGCAAGATGAAACAGTTGTTAAGAAGCCTGATAGGATCCTTGGGTTTATAAAGAGAGGCATAGAGTATAAAAGCAAGGAAGTGATGCTACAACTCTACAAATCATTGGACAGATCACATTCGGAGCACTGTGATCAGTTCTGGGCACCATATTTAAGGAAGGACGTTAAAGTCCTCGAGAGAGGCAGAGAGAGAGAGAGAGTGCAAAGGAGATTCACTCGAATGATTCCAGGAATGAGAAATTTTAGATCCAAGGAAAGATTAGAGAAATTGGCCTTATTCTCCTTGGAGCAGAGAAGATTAAGAAGTGACCTTATCGAGGTGTTCAGAATTATGAACAATGTTGACAGGGTGAAGAAGGATTTAATGGGGAGAGGCAGAAACCCTCAACACATTTCAAAACTACACTGATTCCCACTTGAAGGAATAACTTCTCCACCCCAACACTATCCCGTCATTCTCGATAAGCCCATGCTGCCCGTGTTCTGTGATAAATTACACGCAAGTGAAAAGATTATTTTAAATAGTGGGGTTACATTTGCCACCCCCCAATCTGTAGGAACTGCTCCAGAGTCTATAGAATTTTGGAAGATGACCAGCAATGCATCCAATATTTCCAGCGCCGCTTCCTTTAATACTCTGGGATGTAGATTATCAGGCCCTGGGGATTTGTCAGCCTTTAACCCCATTCATTCCCCCAGCACCATTTTCTTACTAATACTGATTTCCTTCAATTCAATTCCACACTCTCACTAAACCATCGGTTCCCTAACATTTCTGCCAGGTTATCTGTGCCTCTTTTGTGAAGACAGAACCAAAGTATACGTTCAATTCTTCTGCCATTTCTTTGTTCCCCATTATAATTTCCCCGGAGAGATGGAGAGAGGCAGAGTCACTGAGAGATAGGGGTGAGATAGTAATGCAGAGAGTAACAGTGAGATATTCAGGAGGGCAAGCAGCTAATAGTGGGATACAACAAGGATCACTCCAAAGCCACAGATATTGCCTCACGTTGCCGCTGTCACCATTTACCTTAAATCAGCATCCTCTGCTTTCCAAGCTTTCCCCCAATGTGCCGATTATCTCAAAGCCGATCCTCTCAGTCCCGGGACATCACTGCAGGAGTTCCTCAGGGTGAGTGTCCGAGGCCCCAACCATCTTCAGCTGCTCCATCACTGACCTTCCCTCCATAGGTGAGATGTTCGCTGATGATCGCAGCATTCACAACTCCTCAGATTGTGAAATAGTCAATGCCGGAATACTGAGCAGGACAGGCAGCATCTGTGTAAAGAGAAGCAGATTCTGGGACTGGGGGACTGAGAGACAGGAAGATAGTGAAACACACACAAACGCAGTGATGCACACACACACACACACACACACACACACACAGGTACACGCACAGTCTCTCACAAACACACACACACACACAGATAGAGGACACTCCCACAGTCTCACTCACAATATCCTAATCCCCCTGGCATTAAGGGGCAATTTGTCATGGCCAATCAACCTAACGCGCGCATCTTTGGAGTGTGGGAGGAAACCGGAGCACCCGGAGGAAACCCACGCAAACACGGGGAGAACGTGCAAACTCCACACAGACAGTGACCTGAGACCAGAATTGAACCCAGGTCCGTGGCACTGTGAGGCAGCAGAGCTAACCACTGTGACACCCATGTTGGCCTTCATTGCAAGAGGATTGGAGTAGAAGAGCAAGGATGTCTTACTGCAGCTGGACAGAGCCTCGGTGAGACCACACCTGGAGTCTTGTGTACAGTGTTCCTCTCCTTGTCTGAGGAAGGATGTACTTGCCACAGAGGGAGAGCAGTGAATGTTCACCAGACTGATTCCTGGGATGGCAGCATTGATGTCTGAGGGGAGATCGGGTCGGCTGGGCCTGTATTCACTGGAATGTAGAAGAGTGAGCGGGGATCTAATTGAAAGGTATAAAATTCTGACAGTGCTGGACAGGCTGGATACAGGGATATTGTTTCCTCCGGCTGGGGGTGTCTGGAACAAGGGGTCACAGTCTCAGGATACGGGGGAGGCCATTTGGGACTGAGATGAGGGGAAACCTCTTCACTCAGAGGGTGGTGAACCTGTGGAATTCTCTCCCACAGAAAGCTGTGGAGACCAAGTCACTGAATATATTTAAGAAGGAAAGTGATAGTTTTCTACACTCTAAAGGTGTCGAGGTGTATGGGGAGAGCGCTGGGGTATGGCATTGAGACAGAGGATCGGCCATGATAGTGTTGAATGGTGGGTCAGGCTCGAAGGGCTGAATGGCCTCCTCCTCCTCCTATTTTCTATGTTGATGTGACCGCCCCAAGTCTCTTTGGGCCTCCACTCTTTCCAGCCTTTCCCCATTCATAAAGCAATCTGTTCTATCCTTTTTAAAGTGGGTGACCACACAATTGTCTCCAATGAAATCCATCTTTCACTCTTTGAACCATTCAGTTAAGACATTTTACTTTAGGGCAGCATGGTGGCACAGTGGTTCGTACTGCTGCCTCACAGCGCCAGGGACCCGGGTTCAATTCCAGCCTCGGGTGACTGCGTGGAGTTTGCACATTCTCCCCGTGTCTGCGTGGGTTTCCTCCGGGTGCTCTGGTTACCTTCCACACTCGCAAGATATATGGATTAGATGGATTAGCAATGGGGTTATGGGGATAGGGCTGGGGTGAGGGCCTGGGTAAGATACTCTGTCATCAAGTCTGTTCAGACTCAATGAGCTGAATGGCGTCTTATGCAGTGGAATACCTCTTTGCCATTTGAAGCTTCTCGCTGTAAGACTTAAAATGCTGCCTATTTCTGTGAAATGTAGCAAACTTTCAGTCTCACCACCGGGCGACATGATGGCACAGTGGTTAGCACTGCTCCCCCACAGCACCAAGGACCCATGTTCAATTCCAGCCTCGGGTGACTGTCTGTGTGGAGTTTGTACGTTCTCCCAGTGTCTGCGTGGGTTTTCTCCGGGTGCTCTGGTTTCCTCCCACACTCCAAAGATGTGCGGGTTAGGTTAATTGGCCGTGCTCAATTGCCCCTTAGTGTTAGGGGGATTCAGGCCCGGGTGGTCTTGTTGTCGGAGGCAGGCTTGATGGACCAAAGGACCTCCTTCTGCACTTTAGGGATTCTATGATGAACGGCATGGTGGCACAGTGGTTAGCACAGCGCCAGGGACCCAGGTTCAATTCCAGCCTCAGCTCGCTGTCAGTGTAGAGTTCTCCCAGTGTCTGCGTGGGTTTCCTCCGGGTGCTCCAGTTTCCTCCCACAGTCCAAACATGTGCGGGTAAGGTGGATTGGCCATGACAAATTGACCTTAGTGTCAGGGGATTAACAGGGTAACTGTATGGGGTTACGGGAATCGGGCCTGGGTGGGATTGTGGTCGATGCAGACTCGATGGGCCGAATGGTCTGCCCTTCAGGGATTCTATGATTCTAGGATCTCAAATCATTGATAAATACGATGAAACTGAGACAGACACGGGGACTTTGCAGCAGCAGGCAGAATGGGAATCATTGCATCCTGCACCGAGTTTTATTACACAACCAATTTCAGAAAATTCACAACTCTAATTCACAACAGCAAAGTGTGGGATTGCAAACTTGGAATTATTAGCACAGGACTAAAGTTTAAAAGCTAAACACTGACATTCAGAAACAGGAGATGGCCTCACATCTTCAATTCTGTGATTGTCCCCCATCTCCTGCTCTGAATATTACAATATCTCTGCCCCCTTCATGCGTCTGCAGACTTTGAAAGTTACTCAGACATCGGTGAAACTAGTCTTTATCTCGGGGCATTTCCTGTGAAATATGCACCTTCTGCAACGAGACACAATCTAATTGACGCTTTCTGATACAATCTGAATCTCCTTTCAAACAACCTCCCAACCCCACTGTGCAGGAATGTCACCTTTTGTCACATTCCCCAACACAATTGTTGACACTTTATCAGGCGGGAAAAGTAGATTCAACTGACAGATTCTGAGCACCAGGTTGAATCTTTAAGATGTAAAAATGAACTGAAAGCCCAGGTCTCTCTGTTCCTGCATCCATTTTAACATTGACCCATTGATTTTAAATTGCTTCTCCTGTATAAAAATATCATCTATCAACCTCAGATTTAAACATTAATAAGCGACTGAGCATCAACTACGAATTATAGAAAGTAGTTCCAAACTAATATCACAGCTGGTGTGGCAAAGTGTTTCTGAATTCCACTCCTACAAGTCTAAAATCCTCAACATTGTTTGAAATCCAATGTCCCCAAGTCCTGGACTCCCCAACCAGCAGGAAAAGTTGTTCTTTATCAGTCCTCTCCATTCCCCTTATTATCTTGAAGTGTTTGATCCAATCATCCCGTAGCCTAAATTCCAGCATTACAGAGTAACACTTCAACTACACTTTTCAACAAACAATCCCAAACCAAATACAGAACAGGGTTCATACAATCCTGCAGTGCAGGAGGCGATTCGGCCCATCGGGTCTGCACTGACCACAATCCCACCCAGGCCCCATCCCTATAATCCCATACATTTACCTCAGCTAATCCTCCTGACACTAAGGGACAATTTAGCTTGGCCAATCCACCTAACCTGTACACCTGATAGAAGTCTGCCAGATTATGAGGGGCATGGACAGAGTGGATAGTCAGAAGCTTTTTCCCAGGGTGGAAGAGTTATTACTCGGGGGCAGAGGTTTAAGGTGCGAGGGGCAAGGTTTAAAGGAGATGTGGGAGGAAAGTTGTGTTACACAGAGGGTGGTGGGTGCCTGGAACTCGTTGCCGGGGGAGGGAGTGGAAACGGATACGATAGTGACTTTTCAAGGGCGTCTTGACAAAGACATGAATAAGATGGGAATGGAGGGATATGGTCCCCGGAAGGGTAGGGGGTTTTAGTTCAGTCAGGCAGCATGGTCGGTGCAGGCTTGGAGAGCCGAAAGACCTGTTCCCGTGCTGTAATTTTCTTTGTTCTATCTTTGGAGTGTGGGATGAAACCGGAGCACCCGGAGGAAACCCACACAAACACGGGAAGGACGTTCAAACTCCAGTCAGAAAGTGACCCATGCTGGGAATCGAAGGCAGGTCCCTGGCACTGTGAGGAAGCAGTGCTAACCCCTGCATCACTGTGCCACCCCCATATTGAAAACTTGGGTTCAAGTTCAAGACAGCCACAAATTCACTTTGAGAAATGTTCCCTCTGCTGTGTCAAAGGAATTTTTAATTGAGGATTTTTATTTCTGGGAAAACTGAACTCACATTGAACAGCATCCCAGTGTGGGATTTAAACTCTAGTTTGTTTCAGTCATGGGGAGAGAGATGGAGCGAGAGGGAGAGATACAGATACAGAGGCAGAGAGACACAGAAACAGGATGGGATAGTGCTGTACATGTTTCAGAGCTGACACTGAGACACACACGAGATGTACAATCGCAGACCAGAGTGAATCATTCTCTGTTACGTGCAGTGTCCTGGACATGGACAGAAGCTGACACTCTGACACACACAACAACAACTTGCATTTATATAGCACCTTGGACAGTATTATCCCTAGATGCTTCACAGGAGCCTTAATGTGAGAAATTTGGCCCCGGGTCACAGGAGAGTTTAGGGTCACACGTCCCAAAGGTTTGGCCAGATGGTTTTTATGGACTATTTTAATTGGAGGAAAAGGAGGTGTTAAAATGGAGAAAACCAATCTGCTTCACTAATGTTCTTCATGGAAGGAAATCTGCCGTCCTTACCTGGTCGGGCCTACATGTGACTCCAGCCTCACAGCAATGTGGTTGACTCTTAGATGCTGTTTGAAATGGCCTAGCAAGCCACTCAGTTCATGAGCAATTAGGGACGAGGAGTAAACGCTGGCAGAACCAGCCAGGCCCACATCCCATGGATGTATTTGAGTAAAACGTTCAGGGAAGGAATTCCAGAGTTGGAGCCCACGCAGATGAAGACACAGCTCCCAATGGGGAAACGATTCAAATTGTGGATGGTCACGGAGCCAGAATGAAAGGAAAACAGATATGGGAGGATGGTGGAACTGGAGGAGGTGGATAACCAGCAAGAAACATTTCTCTCTCTCTGTGCTATCAGTTTCCATTATTCTCCTGACAAGTTGGATCACATTGTCCCTGACACTCCAAAATTCCCGGGAATACAGCCCTCGTTTGTGTCTCCATAGCTGCGTATCTGTCACATTTAAAATACTAACGTTACTTTAGTGAAGAGACAACTCTGTCAGAAATATCTCAGTGCTGCGTTCACACGAAATGGCCACTGGGAAGAAACGCCAAATGGCTGCCTGATATTTGTGGATATTTTTCACAGATTCCCAGAAAGGGAGAGATGGACAGAAGACACAGACACAGAGAGTGAGAAAAAGAGAGAGACACAGATTGATAGAGGTATAAAAGGTTTCCCTTTACCTGCACATGATTTAACTTGTTCCCAGTTGGTTTATGGATTCTCTCCTCAACTTATTGTCCAAAGTGCATCACTTCACATTTCTCAGTGTTGGAGTTAACTGTCTGTCCGTTTCATTTCAATCTCCTCTGCACCCGCTCCCGAACACAAATAATTGTCTGGTAGAAAGTGAGAAGGAGCCTCGGCAGAGAGGTTGGGAAGGATTGAATGGGGAGAGGCAGAAACCCTCAACATATTTCAAAACTACACTGATTTCCACTTGAAGGAATAACTTCTCCACCCCAACACTATCCCGTCATTCTCGATAAGCCCATGCTGCCCGTGTTCTGTGATAAATTACACGCAAGTGAAAAGATTATTTTAAATAGTGGGGTTACATTTGCCACCCCCCAATCTGTAGGAACTGCTCCAGAGTCTATAGAATTTTGGAAGATGACCAGCAATGCATCCAATATTTCCAGCGCCGCTTCCTTTAATACTCTGGGATGTAGATTATCAGGCCCTGGGGATTTGTCAGCCTTTAACCCCATTCATTCCCCCAGCACCATTTTCTTACTAATACTGATTTCCTTCAATTCAATTCCACACTCTCACTAAACCATTGGTTCCCTAACATTTCTGCCAGGTTATCTGTGCCTCTTTTGTGAAGACAGAATCAAAGTATACGTTCAATTCTTCTGCCATTTCTTTGCTCCCCATTATAATTTCCCCGGAGAGATGGAGAGAGGCAGAGTCACTGAGAGATAGGGGTGAGATAGTAATGCAGAGAGTAACAGTGAGATATTCAGGTGGGCAAGCAGCTAATAGTGGGGTACAACAAGGATCACTCCAAAGCCACAGATATTGCCTCATGTTGCTGCTGTCGCCATTTACCTTAAATCAGCATCCTCTGCTTTCCAAGCTTTCCCCCAATGTGCCGATTATCTCAAAGCCGATCCTCTCAGTCCCGGGACATCACTGCAGGAGTTCCTCAGGGTGAGTGTCCGAGGCCCCAACCATCTTCAGCTGCTCCATCACTGACCTTCCCTCCATAGGTGAGATGTTCCCTGATGATCGCAGCACTCACAACTCCTCAGATTGTGAAATAGTCAATGCCGGAATACTGAGCAGGACAGGCAGCATCTGTGTAAAGAGAAGCAGATTCTGGGACTGGGGGACTGAGAGACAGGAAGATAGTGAAACACACACAAACTCACTGACAACAAACGCAGTGATGCACACACACACACACACACAGATACACGCACAGTCTCACACACACACACACACAGATGCACGCACAGTCTCACACACAGACACACACACACAGATAGAGAACACTCCCACAGTCTCACTCACGATGTGAAACTATTAAAATTGGGGTTGTTCTGGGAGCCAGAATGAAAGGAAAACAGATATCGGAGGATGGTGGGACAGGAAGAGCTGAGGAAGGCCCATAGGCACGGTGGCACAGTGGTTAGCACTGCTGCCTCACAGAGCCAGGGGCCCGGGTTCAATTCCAGCCTTGGGTGACTGTCTGTGTAGAATTTGCACGTTATCCCCGATTCTGCATGGGTTTCCTCCGGGTGTTCCGGTTTCCTCCCACAGTCCAAAGATGTCGAGGTTAGGTGGACTGGCCATGCTCAATTGCCCCTTAGTATCCAAAGATGTTTAGATTCGGTGAATTGGCCACGGTAAATGTGTGAGACTATGGGGAATGGGTAGGGGAAAGCGTTTGGCTCAAATACTCTGTCAGAGATTCGGTGCAGACTCGATGGGCTGAATGGCCTCCTTCTGCACTGGGATTCTATGGTTCAACCAGTTTCCATTATTCTCCTGAAAACTTTCAAATAATCAGCTGCTGATCCTTCGAAAAACCGGGGAATACAATCCTCGTTTGTGTTATTTTACCACCTTGTGATTTAACCCTTGCTGTCCTGGTATCATTCTGTTAAATCTACACTGTACACAAATGGATGGAGCGGTGCCACATAGGAGATTAGTGCGCTAAATTAAAGTGCATGGGATTGTGGGAATATAATGGCACGGATTGAGAATTGGTTCACAGACAGGGAACAGTGAGTAGGAATAAATGAATCTTTTTCTAAGTAACAGACAGTGACGAGTGGGGTCCCGCAGGGGTCAGTTCTTGGGTCCCAGCTATTCACAAAACACATCAGTGATTTGGATGAGGGAACCAAACGTAATATTCTCAAGTTTGCTGATGAGACGAATTTTGGTGGGAATGTGAGTGATGAGGAGGATGTTAAGAGGCTTCGGGGTGATTGAGACAAGTTGAGTGAGTGGGGAAATACATGGCAGATGCAGAATAATGTTGATAAATGTGACGTTATCCACTTTGGACGGAGGAAGAGAATGGCAGAGTATTAGTTGAATGGCAGACTATTAGTTGAATGGTGATAGATTGGGAAATGTTGTACAAAGGGACCTGGGTATCTGAGAACACCAGTCACTGAAAGCAAGCATGCAGCTACAGCAAGCAGTTAGGAAGACCAATGGGATGATGTCCTTCATTGCAAGAGGATTGGAGTAGAAGAGCAAGGATGTCTTACTGCAGCTGGACAG
This sequence comes from Mustelus asterias, assembly GCF_964213995.1. Classification (NCBI taxonomy): domain Eukaryota; kingdom Metazoa; phylum Chordata; class Chondrichthyes; order Carcharhiniformes; family Triakidae; genus Mustelus; species Mustelus asterias. The sequence goes on along the minus strand of NW_027591022.1, from coordinate 49,482 downwards.
AGCCTCGGTGAGACCACACCTGGAGTCTTGTGTGCAGTGTTCCTCTCCTTATCTGAGGAAGGATGTACTTGCCACAGAGGGAGAGCAGTGAATGTTCACCAGACTGATTTCTGGGATGGCAGCATTGATGTCTGAGGGGAGATTGGGTCGGCTGGGCCTGAATTCACTGGAATGTAGAAGAGTGAGCGGGGATCTAATTGAAAGGTATAAAATTCTGACAGTGCTGGACAGGCTGGATACAGGGATATTGTTTCCTCCGGCTGGGGGTGTCTGGAACAAGGGGTCACAGTCTCAGGATACGGGGGAGGCCATTTGGGACTGAGATGAGGGGAAACCTCTTCACTCAGAGGGTGGTGAACCTGTGGAATTCTCTCCCACAGAAAGCTGTGGAGACCAAGTCACTGAATATATTTAAGAAGGAAAGAGATAGATTTCTAGACTCTAAAGGTGTCGAGGTGTATGGGGAGAGCGCTGGGGTATGGCATTGAGACAGAGGATCGGCCATGATAGTGTTGAATGGTGGGTCAGGCTCGAAGGGCTGAATGGCCTCCTCCTCCTCCTATTTTCTGTGTTGATGTGACCGCCCCAAGTCTCTTTGGGCCTCCACTCTTTCCAGCCTTTCCCCATTCATAAAGCAATCTGTTCTATCCTTTTTAAAGTGGGTGACCACACAATTGTCTCCAATGAAATCCATCTTTCACTCTTTGAACCATTCAGTTAAGACAATTTACTTTCGGGCAGCATGGTGGCACAGTGGTTCGTACTGCTGCCTCACAGCGCCAGGGACCCGGGTTCAATTCCAGCCTCGGGTGACTGCGTGGAGTTTGCACATTCTCCCCGTGTCTGCGTGGGTTTCCTCCGGGTGCTCTGGTTACCTTCCACACTCGCAAGATATATAGGTTAGATGGATTAGCAATGGGGTTATGGGGATAGGGCTGGGGTGAGGGCCTGGGTAAGATACTCTGTCATCAAGTCTGTGCAGACTCAATGAGCTGAATGGCCTCTTATGCTGTGGAATACCTCTTTGCCATTTGAAGCTTCTGCTTTCCTCCCACACTCCAAAGATGTGCGGGTGGAGTTAATTGGCAGTGCTCAATTGCCCCTTAGTGTTAGGGGGATTCAGGCCCGGGTGGTATTGTTGTCGGGGGCAGGCTTGATGGACCAAAGGACCTCCTTCTGCACTTTAGGGAATCTATGATGAACGGCATGGTGGCACAGTGGTGAGCACAGCACCAAGAACCCAGGTTCAATTCCAGCCTCAGCTCGCTGTCAGTGTAGAGTTCTCCCAGTGTCTGCGTGGGTTTCCTCCGGGTGCTCCAGTTTCCTCCCACAGTCCAAACATGTGCGGGTAAGGTGGATTGGCCATGATAAATTGACCTTAGTGTCAGGGGATTAACAGGGTAAATATATGGGATTACGGGAATCGGGCCTGGGTGGGATTGTGGTCGATGCAGACCCGATGGGCCGAATGGTCTGCCCTTTAGGGATTCTATGATTCTAGGATCTCAAATCATTGATAAATACGATGAAACTGAGACAGACACGGGGGCTTTGCAGCAGCAGGCAGAATGGGAATCATTGCATCCTGCACCGAGTTTTATTACACAACCAATTTCAGAAAATTCACAACTCTAATTCACAACAGCAAAGTGTGGGATTGCAAACTTGGAATTATTAGCCCAGCACTAAAGTTTAAAAGCTAAACACTGACATTCGGAAACAGGAGATGGCCTCACATCTTCAATTCTGTGATTGTCCCCCATCTCCTGCTCTGAATATTACAATATCTCTGCCCCCTTCATGCGTCTGCAGACTTTGAAAGTTACTCAGACATCGGTGAAACTAGTCTTTATCTCGGGGCATTTCCTGTGAAATATGCACCTTCTGCAACGAGACACAATCTAATTGACGCTTTCTGATACAATCTGAATCTCCTTTCAAACAACCTCCCAACCCCACTGTGCAGGAATGTCACCTTTTGTCACATTCCCAAACACAATTGTTGACACTTTATCAGGCGGGAAAAGTAGATTCAACTGACAGATTCTGAGCACCAGGTTGAATCTTTAAGATGTAAAAATGAACTGAAAGCCCAGGTCTCTCTGTTCCTGCATCCATTTTAACATTGACCCATTGATTTTAAATTGCTTCTCCTGTATAAAAATATCATCTATCAACCTCAGATTTAAACATTAATAAGTGACTGAGCATCAACTGCGAATTATAGAAGGTCGTTCCAAACTAATATCACAGCTGGTGTGGCAAAGTATTTCTGAATTCCACTCCTACAAGTCTAAAATCCTCAACATTGTTTGAAATCCAATGTCCCCAAGTCCTGGACTCCCCAACCAGCAGGAAAAGTTGTTCTTTATCAGTCCTCTCCATTCCCCTTATTATCTTGAAGTGTTTGATCCAATCATCCCGTAGCCTAAATTCCAGCATTACAGAGTAACACTTCAACTACACTTTTCAACAAACAATCCCAAACCAAATACAGAACAGGGTTCATAGAATCCTGCAGTGCAGGAGGCCATTCGGCCCATCGAGTCTGCACTGACCACAATCCCACCCAGGCCCCATCCCTATAATCCCATACATTTACCTCAGCTAATCCTCCTGACACTAAGGGACAATTTAGCTTGGCCAATCCACCTAACCTGTACACCTGATAGAAGTCTGCCAGATTATGAGGGGCATGGACAGAGTGGATAGTCAGAAGCTTTTTCCCAGGGTGGAAGAGTTATTACTCGGGGGCAGAGGTTTAAGGTGCGAGGGGCAAGGTTTAAAGGAGATGTGGGAGGAAAGTTTTTTTACACAGAGTGTGGTGGGTGCCTGGAACTCGTTGCCGGGGGAGGGAGTGGAAACGGATATGATAGTGACTTTTCAAGGGCGTCTTGACAAAGACATGAATAAGATGGGAATGGAGGGATAAGGTCCCCGGAAGGGTAGGGGGTTTTAGTTCAGTCAGGCAGCATGGTCGGTGCAGGGTTGGAGAGCCGAAAGACCTGTTCCCATGCTGTAATTTTCTTTGTTCTATCTTTGGAGTGTGGGATGAAACCGGAGCACCCGGAGGAAACCCACACAAACACGGGAAGGACGTTCAAACTCCAGTCAGAAAGTGACCCATGCTGGGAATCGAAGGCGGGTCCCTGGCACTGTGAGGAAGCAGTGCTAACCCCTGCATCACTGTGCCACCCCCAAATTGAAAACTTGGGTTCAAATTCAAGACAGCCGCAAATTCACTTTGAGAAAAGTTCCCTCTGCTGTGTCAAAGGAATTTTTAATTGAGGACTTTTATTTCTGGGAAAACTGAACTCACATTGAACAGCATCCCAGTGTGGGATTTAAACTCTAGTTTGTTTCAGTCATGGGGAGAGAGATGGAGCGAGAGGGAGAGATACAGATACAGAGGCAGAGAGACACACAAACAGGATGGGATAGTGCTGTACATGTTTCAGAGCTGACACTGAGACACACACGAGATGTACAATCGCAGATCAGAGTGAATCATTCTCTGTTACCTGCAGTGTCCTGGACATGGACAGAAGCTGACACTCAGACACACACAACAACAACTTGCATTTATATAGCACCTTGGACAGTATTATCCCAAGATGCTTCACACTCCCAGGACAGGTACAGCACAGGGTTAGATACAGAGTAAAGCTCCCTCTGCACTGTCCACATCAAACACGACCAGGACAGGTAGAGAACGGGCTTAGATACAGAGTAAAGCTCGCTCTACACTGTCCCCATCAAACACTCCCAGGACAGGTACAGCACGGGGTTCGATACAGAGTAAAGCTTCCTCTACGCTGTCCCCATCAAACACTGCCAGGACAGATACAGCCCGGGATTAGATACAGAATAAAGATCCCTCTACACTATCCCCATCAAACACTCCGAGGACAGGTACAGCACGGGGTTAGATACAGAGTAAAGCTCCCTCTGCACTGTCCACATCAAACACGACCAGGACAGGTAGAGCACGGGCTTAGATACAGAGTAAAGCTCCCTCTACACTGTCCCCATCAAACACTCCCAGGACAGGTACAGCACGGGGTTAGATACAGAGTAAAGCTCCCTCGACACTGTCCCCATCAAACACTCCCAGGACAGGTACAGCACTAGGTTAGATACAGAGTAAAGCTCCCTCTACACTGTCCCCATCAAACACTCCCTGGACAGGTACAGCACAGGGTTAGATACAGAGTAAATCTCCCTCTGCACTGTCCCCATCAAACACTCCCAGGACAGGTACAGCACGGGGTTAGATACAGAGTAAAGCTCCCTCTGCACTGTCCCCCATCAAACACTCGCAGGACATGTACAGAGTAAAGCTCCCTCTACACTGTCCACATCAAACACGACCAGGACAGGAAGAGCACGGGGTTAGGTACAGAGTAAAGTTCCCTCTACACTGTCCCTATTAAACACTCCCAGGACAGGTACAGCACGGGGTTAGATACAAAGTATAGCTCCCTCGACACTGTCCCCTTCAATCACTCCCAGGACAAGTACAGCATGGGCTATGTACAGGGTAAAGCTCCCTCTGCACTGTCCCCATCAAACACTCCCTGGACAGGTACAGCACGGGGTTAGATACAGAGTAAAGCTCCCTCGACACTGTCCCCATCAAACAATCCCAGGACAGGTACAACAAGGGGTTAGATACAGAGTAAAGCTCCCTCTACACTGTCCCCATGAAACACACCCAGGACAGGTGCAGCACGGGATTAGATACAGAGTAAATCTCCCTCTACACTGTCCCACATCAAACATTCCCAGGATTGATACAGCATGGAGTTAGACACAGAGTAAAGCTCCCTCGACACTGTCCCCAAAAAACACTCCCAGGAAAGGTACAGCACGGGGTTCGATACAGAGTAAAGCTCCCTCTACACTATCCCCATCAAACACTCCCAGGACTGGTACAGCACGGGGTTAGATACAGAGTAAAGCTCCCTCGACACCGTCCGCATCAAACACTCCCAGGTCAGATACAGCACGGGGTTAGATACAGAGTAAAGCTCCCTCGACACTGTCCCCATCAAAGACACCCAGGACAGTTACAGAACGGGGTTAGATACAGAGTAAAGCTCCCTCTTCACTGTCCCACATCAAACATTCCCAGGATTGATACAGCATGGAGTTAGACACAGAGTAAAGCTCCCTCGACACTGTCCCCAAAAAACACTCCCAGGACAGGTACAGCACGGGTTTCGATACAGAGTAAAGCTCCCTCTACGCTGTCCCCATCAAACACTGCCAGGACAGATACAGCCCGGGATTAGATACAGAATAAAGATCCCTCTACACTATCCCCATCAAACACTCCGAGGACAGGTACAGCACGGGGTTAGATACAGAGTAAAGCTCCCTCTACACTGTCCTCATCAAACACTCCCAGGACAGGTACAGCACGGGGTTAGATACAGAGTAAAGCTCCCTCCACACTGTCTCCATCAAACACTCCCAGGACAGGTACAGCACGGGGTTCGATACAGAGTAAAGCTCCCTCTACGCTGTCCCCATCAAACACTCCCAGGACAGGTACAGCACGGGGTTAGATACAGAGTAAAGCTCCCTCTAAACTGTCCCCACCAAACACACTCAGGACAGGTACAGCACGGGGTTAGATACAGAGTAAAGCTCCCTGTACAGTGTCCCCATGAAACACACCCAGGACAGATACAGCACGGGATTAGATACAGAGTAAAGCTCCCTCTACACTGTCCCCATCAAACACACCCAGGACAGATACAGCACGGGATTAGATACAGAGTAAAGCTCCCTGTACACTGTCCCCATGAAACACACTCAGGACAGGTGCAGCACGGGATTAGATACAGAGTAAAGCTCCCTCTACACTGTCCCCATCAAACGCTCCCAGGACAGGTACAGCACGGGGTTAGATACAGAGTAAAGCTCCCTCTACACTGTCCCCATCAAACACTCCCAGGACAGATAGAGCCCGGGATTAGATACAGAATAAAGCTCCCTCTACACTGTCCCCATCAAACACTCCCACGACAGAGACAGCACGGGGTTAGATCCAGAGTAAAGCTCCCTCTACACTGTCCCCTTCAAACACTCCCAGGACAGGTACAGCACGGGGTTAGATACAGAGTACAGCTCCCTGTAAACTGTCCTCACCAAACACACTCAGGACAGGTACAGCATGGGGTTAGATACAGAGTAAAGCTCCCTCGACTCCGTCCCCATCAAACACTCCCAGGACAGGTACAGCACGGGGTTAGATACAGAGTAAAGCTCCCTCTGCACTGTCCCCTTCAAACACTCCCTGGACAGGTACAGCACGGGGTTAGAAAGATAGAGAAGCTCCCTCTCCACTGTCCCCATCAAACACACTCAGGACAGGTGCAGCACGGGGTTAGATACAGAGTAAAGCTCCCACTACACTGTTCCCATCAAACACTCCCAGGACAGATACAGCACGGGGTTAGATACAAAGTAAAGCTCACTCTACACTGTCCCCTTCAAACACTCCCAGGACAGGTACAGCACGGGGATAGATACAGAGTAAAGCTCCCTCTACACTGTCCGCATCAAACACTCCCAGGACAGGGACAGCACGGTGTTAGATACAGAGTGAAGCTCCCTCGACACTGTCCCCATCAAACTCTCCCAGGACAGGTACAGCACGGTGTTAGATACAGAGTAAAGCTCCCTCGACACTGTCCCCATCAAACACACCCAGGACAGAGACAGCCCGGGATTAGATACAGAGTAAAGCTCCCTGTACACTGACCCCATGAAACTCACTCAGGACAGGTGCAGCACGGGGTTAGATCCAGAGTAAAGCTCCCTCTACACTGTCCGCATCAAACACTCCCAGGACAGGGACAGCACGGGGTTAGATACAGAGTAAAGCTCCCTCGACACTGTCCCCATCAAACACTCGCAGGACAGGTACAGCACGGGGTTAGATACAGAGTAAAGCTCCCTCTACACTGTCCCCTTCAAACACTCCCAGGACAGGTACAGCACGGGACGAGATACAGAGTAAAGCTCCCTCTACACTGTCCCCTTCAAACACTCCCAGGACAGGTACAGCACGGGGTTAGATCCAGAGTAAAGCTCCCTCTACACTGTCCCCTTCAAACACGCCCAGGACAGGTACAGCTCGGGGTTAGATACAGAGTAAAGCTCCCACTACACTGTTCCCATCAAACACTCCCAGGACAGATACAGCACGGGGTTAGATACAGAGTAAAGCTCCCTCTACACTGTCCCACATCAAACACTCCCAGGATTGATACAGCATGGAGTTAGACACAGGGTAAAGCTCCCTCTACACTGTCCCCATCAAACACTCCCAGGACAGGGACAGCACGGTGTTAGATACAGAGTAAAGCTCCCTCGACACTGTCCCCCATCAAACACTCCCAGGACAGATACAGCACGGGATTAGATACAGAGTAAAGCTCCCTCTACACTGTCCGCATCAAACACTCCCAGGACAGGGAGAGCACGGTGTTAGATACAGAGTAAAGCTCCCTCGACACTGTCCCCATCAAACACTCCCAGGACCGGGACAGCACGGTGTTAGATACAGAGTAAAGCTCCCTCGACACTGTCCCCATCAAACACACCCAGGACAGAGACAGCACGGGATTAGATACAGAGTAAAGCTCCCTGTACACTGACCCCATGAAACACACTCAGGACAGGTGCAGCACGGGGTTAGATACAGAGTAAAGCTCCCTCGACACTGTCCCCATCAAACACTCACAGGACAGGTACAGCACGGGGTTAGATCCAGAGTAAAGCTCCCTCGACACTGTCCGCATCAAACACTCCCAGGACAGGGACAGCACGGGGTTAGAAACAGAGTAAAGCTCCCTCGACACTGTCCCCATCAAACACTCGCAGGACAGGTACAGCACGGAGTTAGATACAGAGTAAAGCTCCCTCGACACTGTCCCCATCAAACACACCCAGGACAGAGACAGCACGGGATTAGATACAGAGTAAAGCTCCCTGTACACTGACCCCATGAAACACACTCAGGACAGGGACAGCACGGGGTTAGATCCAGAGTAAAGCTCCCTCTACACTGTCCCCATCAAACACTCACAGGACAGGTACAGCACGGGACTAGTTACAGAGTAAAGCTCCCTCCACACTGTCCCCTTCAAACACTCCCAGGACAGGTACAGCACGGGGTTAGATACAGAGTAAAGCTCCCACTACACTGTTCCCATCAAACACTCCCAGGACATATACAGCATGGGGTTCGATACAGAGTAAAGCTCCCTCGACACTGTCCCACATCAAACACTCCCAGGATTGATACAGCATGGAGTTAGACACAGAGTAAAGCTCCCTCGACACTGTCCCCAAAAAACACTCCCAGGACAGGTACAGCACGGGGTTCGATACAGAGTAAAGCTCCCTCTACACTGTCCCCTTCAAACACTCCCAGGACAGGTACAGCACGGGGTTAGATCCAGAGTAAAGCTCCCTCTACACTGTCCCCATCAAACACTCCCAGGACAGGGACAGCACAGGGTTAGGTACAGAGTAAAGCTCCCTCAACACGGGTCCCCTTCAAACACTCCCAGGACAGTTTGAGCACGGGGCGAGATACAGAGTAAAGCTCCCTCTCCAATGTCCCCATCAAACACTCCCAGGATAGGTACAGCACGGGGTTAGATACAGTGTAAAGCTCCCTCCATACTGTTCCCATCAAACACTCCCAGGACAGGTGCAGCACGGGGTTAGATACAGAGTAAAGCTCCCTCTACACTGTCCCCTTCAAACACTCCCAGGACAGGTACAGCACGGGGTTAGATACAGAGTAAAGCTCCCTCTACACTGTCCCCCATCAAAACACTCCCAGGATTGATACAGCATGGAGTTAGATACAGAGTAAATCTCCCTCTACACTGTCGCCATTAAATACTCCCAGGACAGATACAGCAAGGCTTTCGATGCAGAGTAAAGCTGCCTCGACACTCCCCTTCATACACTCCCAGGACAGATACAATGTTGAAGTTAACTGTCTGTCTGTTTCATTTCCATCTCCTCTGCACCCGCTCTCGAACACAAATAATTGTCTGGTAGAAAGTGAGAAGGAGCCTCGACAGAGAGGTTGGGAAGGATTGAATGGAGAGAGGCAGAAACCCTCAACACATTTCAAAACTACACTGATTCCCACTTGAAGGAATAACTTCTCCACCCCAACACTATCCCGTCATTCTCGATAAGCCCATGCTGCCCGTGTTCTGTGATAAATTACACGCAAGTGAAAAGATTATTTTAAATAGTGGGGTTACATTTGCCACCCCCCAATCTGTAGGAACTGCTCCAGAGTCTATAGAATTTTGGAAGATGACCAGCAATGCATCCAATATTTCCAGCGCCGCTTCCTTTAATACTCTGGGATGTAGATTACCAGGCCCTGGGGATTTGTCAGCCTTTAACCCCATTCATTCCCCCAGCACCATTTTCTTACTCATACTGATTTCCTTCAATTCAATTCCACACTCTCACTAAACCATTGGTTCCCTAACATTTCTGCCAGGTTATCTGTGCCTCTTTTGTGAAGACAGAACCAAAGTATACGTTCAATTCTGCTGCCATTTCTTTGCTCCCCATTATAATTTCCCCGGAGAGATGGAGAGAGGCAGAGTCACTGAGAGATAGGGGTGAGATAGTAATGCAGAGAGTAACAGTGAGATATTCAGGTTGGCAAGCAGCTAATAGTGGGGTACAACAAGGATCACTCCAAAGCCACAGATATTGCCTCATGTTGCCGCTGTCGCCATTTACCTTAAATCAGCATCCTCTGCTTTCCAAGCTTTCCCCCAATGTGCCGATTATCTCAAAGCCGATCCTCTCAGTCCCGGGACGTCACTGCAGGAGTTCCTCAGGGTGAGTGTCCGAGGCCCCAACCATCTTCAGCTGCTCCATCACTGACCTTCCCTCCATAGGTGAGATGTTCGCTGATGATCGCAGCATTCACAACTCCTCAGATTGTGAAATAGTCAATGCCGGAATACTGAGCAGGACAGGCAGCATCTGTGTAAAGAGAAGCAGATTCTGGGACTGGGGGACTGAGAGACAGGAAGATAGTGAAACACACACACACACACACACATAGATACACGCACAGTCTCACACACACACAGATAGAGAACAGTCCCACAGTCTCACTCACAATATCCTAATCCCCCTGGCATTAAGGGGCAATTTATCACGGCCAATCAACCTAACGCACGCATCTTTGGAGTGTGGGAGGAAACCGGAGCACCCGGAGGAAACCCACGCAGACACGGGGAGAACGTGCAAACTCCACACAGACAGTGACCCGAGACCAAAATTGAACCCGGGTCCGTTGCACTGTGAGGCAGCAGAGCTAACCACTGTGACACCCATGTTGGCCTTCATTGCAAGAGGATTATCATAGCGCGCAAGAAACAAGACTTTTCACTGTATACTAATATGATAAGAATAAATCAAATCAAAATAATTAATCAAGTCAAAGTATTTACCCTGCTAATCCCCCTAAGACTATGGGGAAAGTTAGCATGGCCAATCCACCGAACCCGCACATCTTTGGGCTGAGAGAAGGAAGAGCGGCACTCGGAGGAAACCAATGCAGATAGTGACCCGAGGCTGGATATGAACTTGTGTCCCTGGTGCTGTGATACAGCAGTGCTAACCACTGGTGCCACCGTGCTGCCCGCTCCTGTTTGGGAGCTTCACCAGGTTGACACCTCATTTTTAAGGGATGCCAGGTTGACCCCGTGGCTTGATGGTAATGGTTGAGTGGGGAATGAATCATTCTCTGTTACCTGCAGTGTCCTGGACATTGAGAGAAACTGACACTCAGACACATAAAACAACAACCTGCATTGATATAGCACCTTGAACAGAAACGTCCTCAGATGCTTCACAGGAGCCTGGAGTGAAAAATTAGAAGACGAGTCACAGGCGAGTTTAGGGACAAAAGAATTGCCCCAAAGATCTGGTCAAAAAGGGGTTGTTATTAGGAAGTGTCTGAATGGTGGAAAGGGAGGTATGAAGACAGAGAGTTTTGGGAAGGAATTCCAGAGTTGGAGCCACACAGTGAACTGCAGACCCCAATGGTGAAAGGATTAAAATGGGGAATGGTCAGGGAGCCAGGATTAAAGGAAAACAGATATCAGAGGATGGTGGGACTGGGGGATATAGGGAGGGCTCATTTACAGAAGACAGTACCAAACTTTAACCACATCTCGTGTGAAGAAGTGCTTCCTAATTTAGAATTGAAAGAAGTTTAGAAGTTTATGTATTAGTGTCACAAGTCGGCTTACATTAACACGGTAATGAAGTTACTGTGAAAATCCCTTAGTCGCCACACTCCGGCGCCTGTTCGGGTAACACTGAGGGAGAATTTAGCACAGCCAATGCACCCTAAACAGCACATCTTTCAGACTGAGGGAGGAAACCGGAGCATCCGGAGGAAACCCACGCAGACACAGGGAGAACATGCGGACTCCGCACAGACAGGAATAAATGAATCTTTTTCTAAGTAGCAGGCAGTGACGAGTGGGGTCCCGCAGGGGTCAGTAATGGGTCCCAGATATTCACAAAACACATCAGTGATTTGGATGAGGGAACCAAACGTAATATTCTCAGGTTTGCTGATGAGACGAAACTTGGTGGGAATGTGAGTGATGAGGAGGATGTTAAGAGGCTTCAGGGTGATTTAGACAAGTTGAGTGAGTGGGGAAATACATGGCAGATGCAGAATAATGTGGATAAATGTGACGTTATCCACTTTGGCCGGAGGAAGAGAATGGCAGAGTATTAGTTGAATGGTGATAGATTGGGAAATGTTGTACAAAGGGACCTGGGTATCTGAGAACACCAGTCACTGAAAGCAAGCATGCAGCTACAGCAAGCAGTTAGGACGACCAATGGGATGTTGTCCTTCATTGCAAGAGGATTGGAGTAGAAGAGCAAGGATGTCTTACTGCAGCTGGACAGAGCCTCGGTGAGACCACACCTGGAGTCTTGTGTACAGTGTTCCTCTCCTTATCTGAGGAAGGATGTACTTGCCACAGAGGGAGAGCAGTGAATGTTCACCAGACTGATTCCTGGGATGGCAGCATTGATGTCTGAGGGGAGATTGGGTCGGCTGGGCCTGTATTCACTGGAATGTAGAAGAGTGAGCGGGGATCTAATTGAAAGGTATAAAATTCTGACAGTGCTGGACAGGCTGGATACAGGGATATTGTTTCCTCCGGCTGGGGGTGTCTGGAACAAGGGGTCACAGTCTCAGGATATGGGGGAGGCCATTTGGGACTGAGATGAGGGGAAACCTCTTCACTCAGAGGGTGGTGAACCTGTGGAATTCTCTCCCACAGAAAGCTGTGGAGACCAAGTCACTGAATATATTTAAGAAGGAAAGAGATAGATTTCTAGACTCTAAAGGTGTCGAGGTGTATGGGGAGAGCGCTGGGGTATGGCATTGAGACAGAGGATCGGCCATGATAGTGTTGAATGGTGGGTCAGGCTCGAAGGGCTGAATGGCCTCCTCCTCCTCCTATTTTCGATGTTGATGTGACCGCCCCAAGTCTCTTTGGGCCTCCACTCTTTCCAGCCTTTCCCCATTCATAAAGCAATCTGTTCTATCCTTTTTAAAGTGGGTGACCACACAATTGTCTCCAATGAAATCCATCTTTCACTCTTGGAACCATTCAGTTAAGACATTTCACTTTAGGGCGGCACGATGGCTCAGTGGTTCGTACTGCTGCCTCACAGCGCCAGGGACCCGGGTTCAATTCCAGCCTCAGCTCGCTGTCTGTGTAGAGTTCTCCCAGTGTCTGCGTGGGTTTCCTCCGGGTGCTCCAGTTTCCTCCCACAGTCCAAACATGTGCGGGTCAGGTGGATTGGCCATGATAAATTGACCTTAGTGTCAGGGGATTAACAGGGTAAATAGATGGGATTACGGGAATCGGGCCTGGGTGGGATTGTGGTCGATGCAGACTCGATGGGCCGAATGGTCTGCCCTTTAGGGATTCTATGATTCTAGGATCTCAAATCATTGATAAATACGATGAAACTGAGACAGACACGGGGGCTTTGCAGCAGCAGACAGAATGGGAATCATTGCATCCTGCACCGAGTTTTATTACACAACCAATTTCAGAAAATTCACAACTCTAATTCACAACAGCAAAGTGTGGGATTGCAAACTTGGAATTATTAGCACAGGACTAAAGTTTAAAAGCTAAACACTGACATTCGGAAACAGGAGATGGCCTCACATCTTCAATTCTGTGATTGTCCCCCATCTCCTGCTCTGAATATTACAATATCTCTGCCCCCTTCATGCGTCTGCAGACTTTGAAAGTTACTCAGACATTGGTGAAACTAGTCTTTATCTCGGGGCGTTTCCTGTGAAATATGCGCGTTCTCCAAAGAGACACAATCTAATTGACGCTTTCTGATACAATCTGAATCTCCTTTCAAACAACCTCCCAACCCCACTGTGCAGGAATGTCACCTTTTGTCACATTGTTGACACTTTATCAGGAGGGAAAAGTAGATTCAACTGACAGATTCTGAGCCCCAGGTTGAATCTTTAAGATGTAAAACTGAACTGAAAGCCCAGGTCTCTCTGTTCCTGCATCCATTTTAACATTGACCCATTGATTTTAAATTGCTTCTCCTGTATAAAAATATAATCTATCGACCTCAGAGTTAAACATTAATAAGCGACTGAGCATCAACTGCGAATTATAGAAGGTAGTTCCAAACTAATATCACAGCTGGTGTGGCAAAGTGTTTCTGAATTCCACTCCTACAAGTCTAAAATCCTCAACATTGTTTGAAATCCAATGTCCCCAAGTCCTGGACTCCCCAACCAGCAGGAAAAGTTGTTCTTTATCAGTCCTCTCCATTCCCCTTATTATCTTGAAGTGTTTGATCCAATCATCCCGTAGCCTAAATTCCAGCATTACAGAGTAACACTTCAACTACACTTTTCAACAAACAATCCCAAACCAAATACAGAACAGGGTTCATAGAATCCTGCAGTGCAGGAGGCCATTCGGCCCATCGAGTCAGCACTGACCACAATCCCACCCAGGCCCCATCCCTATAATCCCACACATTTACCTCAGCCACTCCTCCTGACACTAAGGGACAATTTAGCTTGGCCAATCCACCTAACCTGTACACCTGATAGAAGTCTGCCAGATTATGAGGGGCATGAACAGAGTGGATAGTCAGAAGATTTTTCCCAGGGTGGAAGAGTTATTACTCGGGGGCATAGGTTTAAGGTGCGAGGGGCAAGGTTTAAAGGAGATGTGGGAGGAAAGTTTTTTTACACAGAGGGTGGTGGGTGCCTGGAACTCGTTGCCAGGGGAGGGAGTGGAAACGGATACGATAGTGACTTTTCAAGGGCGTCTTGACAAAGACATGAATAAGATGGGAATGGAGGGATATGGTCCCCGGAAGGGTAGGGGGTTTTAGTTCAGTCAGGCAGCATGGTCGGTGCAGGATTGGAGAGCCGAAAGACCTGTTCCCGTGCTATAATTTTCTTTGTTCTATCTTTGGAGTGTGGGATGAAACCGGAGCACCCGGAGGAAACCCACACAAATATGGGAAGGACGTTCAAACTCCAGTCAGAAAGTGACCCATGCTGGGAATCGAAGGCGGGTCCCTGGCACTGTGAGGAAGCAGTGCTAACCCCTGCATCACTGTGCCACCCCCATATTGAAAACTTGGGTTCAAATTCAAGACAGCCGCAAATTCACTTTGAGAAAAGTTCCCTCTGCTGTTGAAAGGAATTTTTAATTGAGGATTTTTATTTCTGGGAAAACTGAACTCACATTGAACAGCATCCCAGTGTGGGATTTAAACTCTCGTTTGTTTCAGTCATGGGGAGAGAGATGGAGCGAGAGGGAGAGATACAGATACAGAGGCAGAGAGACACAGATTCAGGATGGGATAGCGCTGTACATGTTTCAGAGCTGACACTGAGACACACACGGGATGTACAATCGCAGACCAGAGTGAATCATTCTCTGTTACCTGCAGTGTCCTGGACATGGACAGAAGCTGACACTCAGACACACACAACAACAACTTGCATTTATATAGCACCTTGAACAGTATCATCCCAAGATGCTTCACAGGAGCCTTAATGTGAGAAATTTGACCCCGAGTCACAGGAGAGTTTAGGGTCACATGTCCCAAAGGTTTGGCCAGATGGTTTTTACGAACTATTTTAATTGGAGGAAAAGGAGGTATTAAAATGGAGAAAACCAATCTGCTTCACTCATGTCCTTTATGGGAGGAAATCTGCCGTCCTTACCTGGTCGGGCCTACATGTGACTCCAGCCTCACAGCAATGTGGTTGACTCTTAGATGCTGTTTGAAATGGCCTAGCAAGCCACTCAGTTCATGAGCAATTAGGGACGAGGAGTAAACACTGGCAGAACCAGCCAGGCCCACATCCCATGGATGTATTTGAGTAAAACGTTCAGGGAAGGAATTCCAGAGTTGGAGCCCACGCAGATGAAGACACAGCTCCCAATGGGGAAACGATTCAAATTGTGGATGGTCACGGAGCCAGAATGAAAGGAAAACAGATATGGGAGGATGGTGGGACTGGAGGAGGTGGATAAACAGCAAGAAACATTTCTCTCTCTCTGTGCTATCAGTTTCCATTATTCTCCTGACAACTTGGATCAAATTGTCCCTGACACTCCAAAATTCCTGGGAATACAGCCCTCGTTTGTGTCTCCATAGCTGCGTATCTGTCACATTTAAAATACTAACGTTACTTTAGTGAAGAGACAACTCTGTCAGAAATATCTCAGTGCTGCGTTCACACGAAATGGCCACTGGGAAGAAACGCCAAATGGCTGCCTGATATTTGTGGATATTTTTCACGGAATCCCAGAAAGGGAGAGATGGACAGAAGACACAGAGACAGAGAGTGAGAAAAAGAGAGAGACACAGATTGATGGAGGTATAAAAGCTTTCCCTTTACCTGCACATGATTTAACTTGTTCCCAGTTGGTTTATGGTTTCTCTCCTCAACTTATTATCCAAAGTGCATCACTTCACATTTCTCAGTGTTGAAGTTAACTGTCTGTCCGTTTCATTTCAATCTCCTCTGCACCCGCTCCCGAACACAAATAATTGTCTGGTAGAAAGTGAGAAGGAGCCTCGACAGAGAGGTTGGGAAGGATTGAATGGGGAGAGGCAGAAACCCTCAACACATTTCAAAACTATACTGATTTCCACTTGAAGGAATAACTTCTCCACCCGAACACTATCCCGTCATTCTCGATAAGCGCATGCTGCCCGTGTTCTGGGATAAATTACACGCAAGTGAAAAGATTATTTTAAATAGTGGGGTTACATTTGCCACCCCCCAATCTGTAGGAACTGCTCCAGAGTCTATAGAATTTTGGAAGATGACCAGCAATGCATCCAATATTTCCAGCGCCGCTTCCTTTAATACTCTGGGATGTAGATTATCAGGCCCTGGGGATTTGTCAGCCTTTAACCCCATTCATTCCCCCAGCACCATTTTCTTACTAATACTGATTTCCTTCAATTCAATTCCACACTCTCACTAAACCATTGGTTCCCTAACATTTCTGCCAGGTTATCTGTGCCTCTTTTGTGAAGACAGAACCAAAGTATATGTTCAATTCTTCTGCCATTTCTTTGCTCCCCATTATAATTTCCCCGGAGAGATGGAGAGAGGCAGAGTCACTGAGAGATAGGGATGAGATAGTAATGCAGAGAGTAACAGTGAGATATTCAGGTGGGCAAACAGCTAATAGTGGGGTACAACAAGGATCACTCCAAAGCCACAGATATTGCCTCACGTTGCCGCTGTCGCCATTTACCTTAAATCAGCATCCTCTGCTTCCCAACCTTTCCCCCAATGTGCCGATTATCTCAAAGCTGATCCTCTCAGTCCCGGGACATCACGGCAGGAGTTCCTCAGGGTGAGTGTCCGAGGCCCCACCATCTTCAGCTGCTCCATCACTGACCTTCCCTCCATAGGTGAGATGTTCGCTGATGATCGCAGCATTCACAACTCCTCAGATTGTGAAATAGTCAATGCAGAAATACTGACAGATTCTGAGCCCCAGGTTGAATCTTTAAGATGTAAAAATGAACTGAAAGCCCAGGTCTCTCTGTTCCTGCAAGTATTTTAACATAGACCCATCGATTTTAAATTGCTTCTCCTGTGTGTAAAATACCATCTATCAACTTCAGGTTTGAACATTAATAAGCGACTGAGCATCAACTGTGAATTATAGAAGGTAGTTCCAAACTAATATCACACCTGGTGTGGCAAAGTGCTCCTGAATTTCACTCCGAAAAGTCTAAAACCCTAAACATTGTCTAAAATCCAATGTCCCCCAAGTCCTGTCCCCATCAAACACTCCCAGTACAGATACAGCACAGGGTTAGGTACAGAGTAAAGCTCCCTCGACACTGTCCCCATTAAACACACCCAGGACAAATACAGCACGGGGTTCAATACAGAGTAAAGGTCCCTCGACACTGTCTCCATCAAACACTCGCAGGACTGGGACAGCACGGGGTTAGATACAGAGTAAAGCTCCCTCTACACTGTCCCCCATCAAACACACCCAGGACAGGGACAGCACGGGGTTAGATACAGAGTAAAGCTCCCTCTACACTGTCCCCCATCAAACACACCCAGGACAGGTACAGAACGGGGTTAGATACAGAGTGAAGCTCCCTCTACACTGTCCCCATCAAACACTCCCAGGACAGGTACAGCACAGGGATCGATACAGAGTGAAGCTCCCTCTACACTGTCTCCATCAAACACTCCCAGGACAGGTACAGCACGGGGTTCGATACAGAGTGAAGCTCCCTCTACACTGTCCCCCATCAAACACTCCCAGGACAGGGACAGCACGGGGATCGATACAGAGTGAAGCTCCCTCTACACTGTCTCCATCAAACACTCCCAGGACAGGGACAGCACGGGGTAAGATACAGAGCAAAGCTCGCTCTACACTGTCCCCATAAACCACTTCCAGGAGAGATATAGCACGTGGTTAGATACAGAGTAAAGCTCCCTCTACACTGTCCCCCATCAAACACGCCCAGGACAGGTACGGCACGTGTTTAGATACAGAGTGAGGCTCCCTCTACACTGTCCCCATCAAACACTCCCAGGACAGGGACAGCACGGGGTTAGATACAGAGTAAAGCTCCCTCTACACTGTCCCCCATCAAACACTCCCAGGACAGGTACAGCACGGGGTTAGATACAGAGTAAAGCTCCCTCTACACTGTCCCCCATCAAACACTCCCAGGACAGGTACAGCACGGGTTTCGATACAGAGTGAAGCTCCCTCGACACTATCCCCATCAAACACTCCCAGGACATGTACAGCACGGGTTTCGATACAGAGTGAAGCTCCCTCGACACTGTCCCCATCAAACACTCCCAGGACAGGGACAGCACGGGGTGAGATTCAGAGTGAAGCTCCCTATACACTGTCCCCATCAAATAATCCAATGACAGATACAGCATGGTGCTAGATTAAAGGAAAAGCTGCCTCCACATTGTGCACATCAAACACACCCAGGACAGGTACAGCACGGGGTTAGATACAGCTCAAATCTTCCTCTACATTTTGCCCATCATTGTGTGTGTGTGTGTGTGATAGAGTGTGTGTGTGCGTGTGAGAGAATGTGTGTGTGAGAGAGAGTGTGTGTGTGTGTGAGAGAGAGTGTGTGTGTGTGAGAGAGTGTGTGTGAAAGAATGTGTGTGTGAGAGAGAGAGTGTGTGTGTGTGTGAGAGAGAGTGTGTGTACGAGAGAGAGAGTGTGTGAGAAAGTGTGTGTGTGTGAGACAGAGTGTGTGTGAGAGAGTGTGTGCGAGAGAGAGAGTGTGTGCGAGAGAGAGAGTGTGTGTGCGAGAGAGAGTGTGTGTGCGAGAGAGAGTGTGTGCGTGAGAGAGAGGGTGTGTTAGAGAGTGTGTGTGTGTGAGAAAGAGTGTGTGTGTGAGAGACAGAGTGTGTGTGAGAGAGTGTGTGTGAGAGAGAGAGTGTGTGCGAGAGAGAGAGTGTGTGTGTGTGAGAGAGAGAGTGTGTGTGAGAGAGAGTGTGTGTGAGAGAGAGTGTGTGCGAGAGAGAGAGTGTGTGTGTGAGAGAGAGAGTGTGTGTGAGAGAGAGAGTGTGTGAGAGAGAGAGAGTGTGTGTGTGAGAGAGAGTGTGTGAGAGAGAGAGAGTGTGTGTGTGAGAGAGAGTGTGTGAGAGAGAGAGTGTGTGTGTGAGAGAGAGTGTGTGTGAGAGAGAGAGTGTGTGTGTGAGAGAGAGTGTGTGAGAGAGAGAGAGTGTGTGTGTGAGAGAGAGTGTGTGTGAGAGAGAGTGTGTGTGTGTGACAGAGAGAAAGAGCATGCGTGTGAGTGAGAGAGTGCGTAAGAGATAGTGTATGTGTGTGTGAGAGAAAGAGAGAGCATGTGTGTGTGTGTCTGAGAGGGTGTAAGGAGAGCGTCTGTGTGACCTGATCTCCCTCGACAGTCTATCAGTAACTGAAACACGGGATTAGATGCAAAGTAAAGGTCCCTCGACACTGTTCCCATCAAACACTCCCAGGAAAGGTACAGGTACAGCACAGAGATCGATACAGAGTAAAGCTCTCTCTGCACTGTTCCCATCAAACACTCCCAGGACAGACACAGCACAGAGTTCGATACAGAGTAAAGCTCCCTCTACACTGTCCCCATCCAACACACCCAGGAGAGATACAGCACGGGGTTAGATACAGATTAAAGCTCACTGTACACTGTCCCCATATAACAGTCCTAGAACAGATACAGCACGGGGTTAGACATAGAGTAAAGCTCCCTCTGCACTGTCCCCATCAAACAAACCAAGGACAGGTACAGCACGGGTTTAGATACAGAGTAATGCTCCCTCGATACTGTCCCCATCAAACACTCCCAGGACAGGGACAGCATGGGTTAGATACAGAGTAAAGCTCCCTCTGCACTATCCCCATCAAACACTCCAAGGACAGATACAGCAGGGGGTTAGATATGGTGTAAAGCTCCCTCTACAATATCCCCATCAGACAAACCAAGGACAGGTACAGCACGGGGTTAGATACAGAGTAAAGCTCCCTCTTCACTGTCCCCATGAAACACTCCCATGACAGATACAGCAAGTGGTTAGATGTAGAGTAAAGCTCCCTCGACACTGTCCCCATCAAACACTCCCAGGACAGGTACAGCATGGGGTTAGATACAGAGTAAATCTACCTCTTCACTGTCCCCATGAAACACTCCCATGACAGATACAGCAAGTGGTTAGATGTAGAGTAAAGCTCCCTCGACACTGTCCCCATCAAACACTCCCAGGACAGGTACAGCATGGGGTGAGATACAGATTAAATCTCCCTCGACACTGTCTCCATCAAACACTCGCAGGACAGGGACAGCACGGGTTAGATACAGAGTAAAGCTCCCTCTACACTGTCCCCCATCAAACACACCCAGGACAGGTACAGCACGGGGTTAGATACAGAGTGAAGCTCCCTCTACACTGTCCCCATCAAACACTCCCAGGACAGGTACAGCACAGGGATCGATACAGAGTGAAGCTCCCTCTACACTGTCTCCATCAAACACTCCCAGGACAGGTACAGCACGGGGTTCGATACAGAGTGAAGCTCCCTCTACACTGTCCCCCATCAAACACTCCCAGGACAGGTACAGCACGGGGTTAGATACAGAGTGAAGCTCCCTCTACACTGTCTCCATCAAACACTCCCAGGACAGGTACAGCACGGGGATCGATACAGAGTGAAGCTCCCTCTACACTGTCTCCATCAAACACTCCCAGGACAGGGACAGCACGGGGTAAGATACAGAGCAAAGCTCGCTCTACACTGTCCCCATAAACCACTTCCAGGAGAGATATAGCACGTGGTTAGATACAGAGTAAAGCTCCCTCTACACTGTCCCCATCAAACACTCCCAGGACAGGTACAGCACGTGTTTAGATACAGAGTGAGGCTCCCTCTACACTGTCCCCATCAAACACTTCCAGGACAGGGACAGCACGGGGTTAGATACAGAGTAAAGCTCCCTCTACACTGTCCCCCATCAAACACTCTCAGGACAGGTACAGCACGGGGTTAGATACAGAGTAAAGCTCCCTCTACACTGTCCCCCATCAAACACTCCCAGGACAGGTACAGCACGGGTTTAGATACAGAGTGAAGCTCCCTCGACACTATCCCCATCAAACACTCCCAGGACATGTACAGCACGGGTTTTGATACAGAGTGAAGCTCCCTCGACACTGTCCCCATCAAACACTCCCAGGACAGGTACAGCACGGGGTTAGATACAGAGTAAAGCTCCCTCTGCACTATCCCCATCAAACACTCCAAGGACAGATACAGCAGGGGGTTAGATATGGTGTAAAGCTCCCTCTACAATATCCCCATCAGACAAACCAAGGACAGGTACAGCACGGGGTTAGATACAGAGTAAAGCTCCCTCTTCACTGTCCCCATGAAACACTCCCATGACAGATACAGCAAGTGGTTAGATGTAGAGTAAAGCTCCCTCGACACTGTCCCCATCAAACACTCGCAGGACAGGCACAGCACGGGGTGAGATACAGATTAAATCTACCTCTACACTGTCCCCATCAAACACTCCCGGAACAGACACAGCACGGGGTGAGATACACATTAAATCTCCCTCGACACTGTCCCCATCAAACACTCCCAGGACAGTTACAGCACGGGGTTAGATGCAGAGTAAAGCTCCCTCTACACTGTCCCCTTCAAACACTCCCAGGACAGGTACAGCAAGTGGTTAGATACAGAGTAAAGCTCCCACTTCACTGTCCTCATCAAACACTCCCAGGACATATACAGCACAGGGTTAGATACAGAGTAAAGCTCGCTGTACACTATCCCCATCAAACACTCTC
>NW_027591022.1:15000-25000 GCF_964213995.1 Mustelus asterias | reverse complement strand
CCCTCTACACTGTCCCCATCAAACACTCCCAGGACAGGTGCAGCACGGGGTTAGATACAGAGTAAAGCTCCCTCTACACTGTCCCCATCAAACAAACCAAGGACAGGTACAGCACGGGTTTAGATACAGAGTAAAGCTCCCTCGACACTGTCCCCATCAAACACTCCCAGGGCAGGGACAGCATGGGTTAGATACAGAGTAAAGCTCCCTCTGCACTATCCCCATCAAACACTCCAAGGACAGATACAGCAGGGGGTTAGATACAGAGTAAAGCTCCCTCTACACTGTCCCCATGAAACACTCCCATGACAGATACAGCAAGTGGTTAGATGTAGAGTAAAGCTCCCTCGACACTGTCCCCATCAAACACTCCCAGGACAGGTACAGCATGGGGTTAGATACAGAGTAAATCTACCTGAACACTGTCCCCATCAAACACTCCCGGAACAGACACAGCACGGGGTGAGATACAGATTAAATCTCCCTCGACACTGTCCCCATCAAACACTCCCAGGACAGTTACAGCACGGGGTGAGATACAGATTAAATCTCCCTCGACGCTGTCCTCTTCAAACACTCCCAGGACAGGTACAGCACGGGGTTAGATACAGATTAAATCTCCCTCTACACTGTCCCCATCAAACTCGCCCAGCACAGGTCCAGCACGGGGTTAGATACAGAGTAAAGCTCCCTCGACACTGTCCCCATCAAACACTCCCACAACAGATACAGCACGGGGTTAGATACAGAGTAAAGCTCCCTCGACACTGTCCCCATCAAACACTCCCAGGACAGGTACAGCACGGAGTTAGATACAGAGTAAAGCTCCCTCGACACTGTCCCCATCAAACACTCCCACCACAGATACAGCACGGGGTTAGATACAGAGTAAAGCTCCCACTTCACTGTCCTCATCTAACACTCCCAGGACATATACAGCACAGGGTTAGATACAGAGTAAAGTTCCCTCTACACTACCCCCATCAAACACTCCCAGGACAGGTACAGCACGGGTTTAGATACAGAGTGAAGCTACCTATACACTGTGCCCATCATATAATCCAATGACAGACACAGCATGGTGCTAGATTAAAGGAAAAGCTGCCTCCACATTGTGCACATCAAACACACCCAGGACAGGTACAGCACGGGGTTATATACAGCTCAAATCTTCCTCTACATTTTGCCCATCGTTGTGTGTGTGAGAGAGAGAGAGTGTGTGTGTGTGTGAGAGAGAGTGTGTGTGTGAGAGAGAGTGTGTGTGTGAGAGAGAGTGTGTGTAAGAGAGAGTGTCTGTGTGAGAGAGAGAGGTGTGTGTGTGAGAGAGACTGTGTGTGAGAGAGAGTGTGTGTGTGTGTGAGAGAGAGTCTGTGTGTGAGAGAGAGCGAGTGTGTGTGTGAGAGAGTGTGTGTGTGTGTGAGAGAGTGTGTGAGAGACAGAGTGTGTGTGAGTGAGAGAGACCGTGTGTGTGAGAGAGAGTGAGAGAGAGGGCGTGTGTGAGAGAATGTGTGTGTGTGAGAGAGTGTGTGTGTGTGTGTGTGAGAGCGTGTGCGTGAGAGAGAGTCTGTCTGTGTGAGAGAGAGAGAGTGTGTGCGAGAGAAAGAGTGTGTGTGTGTGAGAGTGTGTGTGTGAGTGAGAGTGTGTGTGTGAGTGAGAGTGTGTGTGTGAGAGAGAGTGTGTGTGTGTGAGAGTGTGTGTGTGAGTGAGAGTGTGTGTGTGAGTGAGAGTGTGTGTGTGAGAGAGAGTGTGTGTGTGAGTGAGAGTGTGTGTGTGAGAGAGAGTGTGTGTGTGAGTGAGAGTGTGTGTGTGAGTGAGAGTGTGTGTGTGAGTGAGAGTGTGTGTGTGAGTGAGAGTGTGTGTGTGAGAGAGAGTGTGTGTGTGAGTGAGAGTATATGTTTGAGATAGAGTGTATGTGTGTGAGAGTGAGTGTATGTGAGTGAGAGACTGTGTGCATGTGTGTGAGAGTGTGTCAGTGAGAGAGAGTGCATGGGTGAGAGTGTGTGAGCGTGAAAGTGTGTGACAGAGAGAAAGTGTGTGAGAGAGAAAGTGTGTGTGACAGAGAGAAAGAGCATGTGTGTGAGTGAGAGAGTGCGTAAGAGATAGTGTATGTGTGTGTGAGAGACAGAGAGAGCATGTGTGTGTGTGAGAGACAGAGAGAGCATGTGTGTGTGTGTGTGTGTGTGTGTATCTGAGAGTGTGTAAGGAGAGCGTGTGTGTGACCTGATCTTCCTCTACAGTCTATCAGTAACTGAAACACGGGATTAGATGCAAAGTAAAGCTCCCTCGACACTGTTCCCATCAAACACTCCCAGGAAAGGTACAGGTACGGTACAGAGTTCGATACAGAGTAAAGCTCTCTCTACACTGTTCCCATCAAACACTCCCAGGACAGACACAGCACAGAGTTTGATACAGAGTAAAGCTCCCCCTACACTGTCCCCATCCAACACACCCAGGACAGATACAGCACGGGGTTAGATACAGAGTAAAGCTCCCTCTACACTGTCCCCATCAAACACTCCCAGGACAGGTACAGCACAGGGTTAGATACAGATTAAAGCTCACTGTACACTGTCCCCATCAAACAGTCCCAGAACAGATACAGCCTGGGGTTAAATATAGAGTAAAACTCCCTCGACACTGTCCCCATCAAACAAACCAAGGACAGATACAGCACAGGGTTAGATACAGAGTAAAGCTCCCTCTGCACTGTCCCCAACAAACTTGCCCAGGACAGGTACACACGGGTTTAGATACAGAGTAAATCTCCCTCGATACTGTCCCCATCAAACAAACCAAGGACAGATACAGCACGGGGTTCGATACAGAGTAAATCTCCCTCTGCACTGTCCCCAACAAACACTCCCAGGACAGATACAACACGGGGTTAGATCCAGGGTAAATCTCCCTCTGCACTGTTCCCAACAAACACTCCCAGAACAGTTACAGCACGGGGTTAGATACAGAGTAAAGCTCCCTCTACACTGTCCCCATCAAATACTCCCAGGACAGGTCCAGCACGGGGTTAGATACAGATTAAAGCTCCCTCTACACTGTCTCCATCAAACACTCCCAGGACAGGTACAGCACAGGGTTAGATACAGAGTAAAGCTCCCTCTACACTGTCCCCATCAAACAAACCAAGGACAGGTACAGCACGGGTTTAGATACAGAGTAAAGCACCCT
Organism: Mustelus asterias; assembly: GCF_964213995.1. Taxonomy (NCBI): domain Eukaryota; kingdom Metazoa; phylum Chordata; class Chondrichthyes; order Carcharhiniformes; family Triakidae; genus Mustelus; species Mustelus asterias. Next base: position 21,814 of record NW_027591022.1, on the reverse strand, counting down.
CGATACTGTCCCCATCAAACACTCCCAGGGCAGGGACAGCATGGGTTAGATACAGAGTAAAGCTCCCTCTGCACTATCCCCATCAAACACTCCAAGGACAGATACAGCAGGGGGTTAGATATGGAGTAAAGCTCCCTCTACAATATCCCCATCAGACAAACCAAGGACAGGTACAGCACGGGGTTAGATACAGAGTAAATCTCCCTCTTCACTGTCCCCATGAAACACTCCCATGACAGATACAGCAAGTGGTTCGATGTAGAGTAAAGCTCCCTCGACACTGTCCCCATCAAACACTCCCAGGACAGGTACAGCATGGGGTTAGATAGAGTAAATCTACCTGAACACTGTCCCCATCAAACACTCCCGGAACAGACACAGCACGGGGTGAGATACAGATTAAATCTCCCTCGACACTGTCCCCATCAAACACTCCCAGGACAGGTACAGCACGGGGTTAGATACAGATTAAATCTCCCTCTACACTGTCCCCATCAAACTCGCCCAGCACAGATACAGCAAGTGGTTAGGTACAGAGTAAAGCTCCCACTTCACTGTCCTCAACTAACACTCCGAGGACATATACAGCACAGGGTTAGATACAGAGTAAAGCTCCCTCTACACTATCCCCATCAAACACTGCCAGGACAGGTACAGCACGGGTTTAGATACAGAGTGAAGCTCCCTATACACTGTCCCCATCAAACACTCCCAGGACAGGTACAGCACGGGTTTAGATACAGAGTAAAGCTCCCTATACACTGTCCCCATCATATAATCCAATGACAGACACAGCATGGTGCTAGATTAAAGGAAAAGCTGCCTCCACATTGTGCACATCAAACACACCCTGGGCAGGTACAGCACGGGGTTAGATACAGCTCAAATCTTCCTCTACATTTTGCCCATCATTGTGTGTGTGAGAGAGAGAGTGTGTGTGTGAGAGAGAGAGAGTGTGTGTGTGTGTGAGAGAGAGTGTGTGTGTGTGAGAGAGAGTGTGTGAGAGAGTGTGTGTGAGAAAGAGAGAGTGTGTGTGAGAGAGAGAGTGTGTGTGAGAGAGAGAGTGTGTGCGAGAGAGAGAGTGTGTGTGAGAGAGGGTGTGTGTGTGAGAGAGAGTGTGCGTGTGAGAGAGAGTGTGTGCGAGAGAGAGTGTGTGCGAGAGAGAGTGTGTCCGAGAGAGAGAGCGTGTGCGTGAGAGAGAGTGTGTGTGTGAGAGAGAGAGAGACTGTGTGAGAGACAGAGTGTGTGCGTGAGAGAGTGTGTGCGTGAGAGAGTATATGTTTGAGAGAGAGTGTATATGTGAGAGAGAGAGTGAGTGTGTGAGAGAGTGTGTGTGTGAGAGAGAGAGTGTGTGCGAGACAGAGAGTGTGTGTGTGAGAGAGAGTGTGTGTGTGTGAGAGTGAGTTTATTTGTGTGTGAGAGACTGAGTGCATGTGTGTGAGAGTGTCAGTTGGAGATAATGCATGGGTGAGAGTGTGTGAGCGTGAAAGTGTGTGTGAGATAATGTGTGTGAGAGAGAAAGTGTGTGTGACAGAGAGAAAGAGCATGTGTGTGAGTGAGAGAGTGCGTAAGAGATAGTGTATGTGTGTGTGTGAGACAGAGAGAGCATGTGTGTGTGTGTGTCTGAGAGTGTGGAAGGAGAGCTTGTGTGTGACCTGATCTTCCTCTACAGTCTATCAGTAACTGAAACACGGGATTAGATGCAAAGTAAAGCTCCCTCGACACTGTTCCCATCAAACACTCCCAGGAAAGGTACAGGTACAGCACAGAGTTCGATACAGAGTAAAGCTCCCTCCACACTGTCCCCATGAAACACTCCCAGGACAGGTACAGCACGGGGTTAGATACAGATTAAAGCTCACTGTACACTGTCCCCATCAAAACCGTCCCAGAACAGATACAGCACGGGGTTAGATATAGAGTAAAGCTCCCTCTACACTGTCCCCATCAAACACTCCCAGGACAGGTACAGCACGGGGTTAGACATAGAGTAAAGCTCCCTCTACACTGTCCCCATCAAACACTCCCAGGACAGGGACAGCACGGGGTTAGATACAGATTAAAGCTCACTGTACACTCTCCCCATCAAAACCGTCCCAGAACAGATACAGCACGGCGTTAGATATAGAGTAAAGCTCCCTCTACACTGTCCCCATCAAACACTCCCAGGACAGGTACAGCACGGGGTTAGATCCAGAGTAAAGCTCCCTCGACACTGTCCCCATGAAACACACACAGGACAGGTACAGCACGGGGTTAGATACAGATAAAGCTCCCTCTGCACTGTCACTATCAAATAGTGTGAGAGAGAGTGTGTGTGCGAGAGAGAGAGAGCGTGTGTGTGAGAGAGAGTGTGTGTGTGTGTGTGAGAGAGTGTGTGTCTGAGTGTGTGAGAGAGTGTGTGTGCGAGAGAGAGAGAGTGTGTGTGTGTGAGATTATGTGTGTGTCTAAGAGTGTGTAAGAGAGAGTGTGTGTGTGAGCTGATCTTTTTCTACAGTCTATCGGTAACTGCAACACGATATTCTGCACCCTTTCCTCTCCTTCTCCCTGTGTACTCTATGTACAGAATGTTTTGTCTGTATAGCGCACAAGAAACAATACTTTTCACTGCATCCCAATTCAAATCAATCAAATCAAATCAAATTAACACGGTGAAGTTTGGACCCTGTGGGGTGACAGTTGTCTGAATACAGATTCTATCTTATTGTAACATTCAGGTACCACGTGTACTGAGCTCACCAGCGTTCTGTCTGTATTGTGTGAATCCAGTCTTGAAATATCCACTGATGTTGCTAATTCTGCCAAGACAGAAACAGAAAGAGTGTTTGAATTCTCCGTGATTCGACCCCTTAACGATAAACAACATGGTGGATGAGAGGGATAGAGAGAGAGAGGAAGAGAGAGAGATGGAGCGATGGAGAGTAACAGAGAGATAGGGAGAGGGAGCAATGCAGAGAGTAACAGTTAGACAGTGAGGAATAGAGATTAATTCAGATGGATAGTGAGTGACAGGGGAGTCCGAGACGCTACATAAGCAAGGTAAAGATTTGAAAATGGAGGAGTGTTTCTTACCCACTTTTAAAAGACAATCCACACTCACACCAGTCACATTTCACACTCTCTGCTCAGTCCTGTGTTGGGGGGTGTTGAGTGTGGGATCAGTGTTTGCTTTTCTCAAACCGCACTGATATTCCCAACAAGGGCAAGAGGTTTCAGTGTTTAAAAATGTAAACATTTAAAAACAAAAGCAGACAGGATTTGGTTAAATCTCACGGGATCCAGGGTGAGGTAGCCAAATGGATATAAAATAGGCTTGATGACAGAAGACAGAGGGTGGTTGTAGAGGGTTGTTTTTTTGGTCAAACTGGGGGCCTGTGACCAGCGGGGTGCCTCAGGGATCGGTGCTGGGTCCACTGTTATTTGTCATTTATATTAATGATTTGGATGAGAATTTAGGAGGCATGGTTTGTAAGTTTACAGTTGACACCAAGATTTGTGGCATAGTGGACAGTGAAGAAGGTTATCTCGGGTTGCAATGGGATCTTGATCAATTGGGCCAGTGGGTTGTTGAATGGCAGATGGAGTTTAATTTAGATAAATGCGAGGTGATACATTTTGGTGGATCGAACCAACACAGGACTTACTCAGTTAATGGTAGGGTGTTGGTGAGAGTTACAGAACAAAGAGATCTCGGGGTACAGATTGATAGCTCCTTGAAAGTGGAGTCACAGGTGGATAGAGTGGTGAAGAAGGCATTCCACATGCTTGGTTTCATTGGTCAGAACATTGAACACAGGAGTTGGGACGTCTTGTTGAAGTTGTACAAGACATTGGTAAGACCACACTTGGAATGCTGTGTATTGTTCTGGTAACCCTTATAGAAAGGAGATTATTAAGCTAGAAAGTGTGCAGAAAAGAATTACTCGGATGCTATGGGGTCCTGATGGTTTGAGTTATAATGAGAGGCTGGATACTCTGGGAATTTTTTCCCCTTGAGTTGGCTTAGTGGTGTTCTTTTCGAGGTCTCTCAAATAATGAGGGCATGGATACAGCAGCTTTATAGAACCTTAGTTAGGCCGCACTTGGAATATAGTGTTCAATTCTGATCGACACACTATCAGAAAGATGTGGAGAATTTGGAGAGGGTTCAGAAAAGATTTACCAGGATGTTGCCTGGTATGGAGGGCATTAGCTCTGAGGAGAGATTGGAGAAACTTGCTTTGTTCTCACTGGAACGACGGAGGTTGAGGGGCGACCTGATAGAATTCTACAAGATTATGAGGGGCATGGACAGAGTGGATAGTCAGAAGCTTTTTACCAGGGTGGAAGATTCAAAATCTAGGGGGCATAGGTTTAAGGTGTGAGGGGCAAGGTTTAAAGGAGATGTACAAGGCAAGTTTTTTTACACAGAGGGTGGTGGGTGCCTGGAACTCTCTGCCGGGGGAGGGAGTGGAAGCAGATACGATAGTGGGCTTTACGGAACGTCTGGACAAATACATGAATAGGATGGGAATAGAGGGATATGGTCCCCGGAAGGGTAGGGGGTTTTAGTTCAGACAGGCAGCATGGTCGGTGCAGGCTTGGAGGGCCGAAGGGCCTGTTCCTGTGCTGTAATTCTCTTTGTTCTTTGAGAAGCTCGTCAACATCTTTTCCAAAAGGGAGGGGAGTCTAAAACTAGAAGACACAGGTTTAAGGTGAGAGGGGAGAGGGTCCAGAGGGCAATTCTTTTCACACATAGGGTGGTGAGGGATTGGAACAAGCTGCCAGAAGTCGTAGTAGAAGCGGACACAATTTTATATTTTAAAAAGCATTCAGACAGTTATTCTGGTAAGATTGGTGTGGAGGGATTTGGGCCAAACGCAAGGCATTTGATACGAGCTTAATGGTAAAAACTGGGTGGCAGGGAAAAGTTGGGCCAAAGGGCCCATTTGTATCTGAGCTCTGTTTTCTGCCCGGAAACCATTTCTCAATCCATCCCAGTATTTTCCAAATTTGTGGATTGGACACAGTAAATTGCCGTTTACTGTCCAAAGCTGTGTAGGTTCGGTGGATTCAGGTAAATGTGTGGGGTTACGGGGATAGGGCTGGGTCAAGGGCCTTGGTAAGATACTGTGTCAGAGAGTCAGTACAGACTCGATGGGCTGAATGGTCTCCTTCTGCACTGCAGGGATTCTGTGACTCTACTATTAAGATCCCTTTGTCATTTGAAGCTTCCAGCTAAAATGCTGACAATGCTGCCTATTTCTGTGCACTTTGGCAAATGTTCTGTCTCATCACCGGGCGACACGGTGGCACAGTGGTTAGCACTGCTGACTCACAGCGCCAGGGATCTGGGTTCGATTCCCCGCCTCGAGTGACTGTCTGTGTGGAGTTTGCACGTTTGCTAAATTGCCCCTTAGTGTCAGGGGGATTTGGGCGTGGGTGGGATTATTATTGGGGCAGGCTTGTTGGGCTGAATGGCCTCATTCTGCAGTGTAGGAATGGTTGATAAATAGTGAAAATGAGACACAAACTGGGGCTTGGCAGCAGCAGACAGAATGGGAATCATTGCATCCTGCAGGGATTTTTATTACAGAATCAATTTCAGAAAATTTACAACTCAAAAGTCACAACAGCAAAGTGTGGGATTGCAAACTTGGAATGATTAGCCTAGGACTAAAGTTTAAAAGCTACAGATTGACATTCAGAAACAAGAGATGGCCTCACATCTTCAATTCTGTGATTGTCTGCCATCTCCTGCTCTGAATATTACAAAATCTCTGCCCCCTTCATGCGTCTGGAGACTTTGAAAGTTACGCAGACATTGGTAAAACTTTCCTTTATCTCAAGGCATCTCCTGTGAAATAGTCAACTTCTGCAAAGAGACACAATCTAATTGACACTTTCTGAATCTCCTTTCAAACAACCTCCCAACCCCACTGTGCAGGATGCAGGAATGTCACCTTTTGTCACATTCCCCAACACAATTGTTGACACGTTTTCGGGACAGGAAAAGTAGATTCAACTGACAGATTCTGAGCCTCAGGTTGAATCTTTAAGATGTAAAAATGAACTGAAAGCCCAGGTCTCTCTGTTCCTGCAACTATTTTAACATTGACCCATTGATTTTAAATTGCTTCTCCTGTGTGTAAAATATCATCTATCAACTTCAGGTTTGAACATTAATAAGCGACTGAGCATCAACTGTGAATTATAGAAGGTAGTTCCAAACTAATATCACAGCTGGTGTGGCAAAGTGTTCCTGAATTTCACTCCGAAAAGTCTAAAACCCTAAACATTGTCTAAAATCCAATGTCCCCTAAGTCCTGTCCCCATCAAACACTGTAAGAAGTCTCACAACACCAGGTTAAAGACTTTAACCTGGTGTTGTGAGACTTCTTACTGTGCTTACCCCAGTCCAACGCCGGCATCTCCACATCATGCCCATCAAACACTCCCAGGACAGATACAGCAAGGGGTTAGGTACAGAGTATAGCTCCCTCGACACTGTCCCCATTAAACAATCCCAGGACAAATACAGCACGGGGTTCAATACAGAGTAAAGGTCCCTCTACACTGTCCCCATCAAACACACCCAGGACAGGTACAGCATGGGGTTAGATACAGAATAAAGCTCCCTCTACACTGTCCCCATCAAACACACCCAGGACAGGTACAGCATAAGGTTAGATACAGAATAAAGCTCCATCGACACTGTCCCAATCAAACACTCACAGGATAGATACAGCACAGAGTGTGCGTGAGTGAGACAGACAGTGTGCGTGAGCGAGACAGAGAGTGTGTGTGAGCGAGACAGAGAGTGTGTGTGAGAGAC
>NW_027591021.1:0-129068 GCF_964213995.1 Mustelus asterias | reverse complement strand
CCCCCCTCCCCGCCCCCTCCCCGCACACCCCCTCCCACGCACACCCCTTCCCCGCACCACCCCTCCCCCGCATCCCCCCTCCCGACACCTCCCCCGCACCCCCCTCCCCCGCACACACCCTCCCCCGCACACCCCCTCCCCCGCACCACCCTCCCCCTCCCCACACCTCCCCCGCACCCTCCTCCCCCGCACACCCCCTCCCCCGCACACCCCCTCCCCCGCACCACCCCTCCCACGCACACCCCCTCCCGCGCACCAACCCTCCCACGCGCCCCCCACCCCCGCACCACCCCTCCCCCGCACCCCCCTCCCCGCACACCCCCTCCCGCGCCCCCCTCCCCCGCGCGCCCCCTCACCCGCAAACCCCCTGCCCCGCACCCCTCTCCCCGCACCCCCTCCCCCGCACGCCCCCTCCCCCGCACACCCCCCTCCCCCGTGCTCCCCCGCGCGCCCCCTACCCCCCACACTCCCCCTCCCCCGCACGCCCCCTTCCCCACATGCCCCCTCCCCCCCACGCCCCCTCCCCCGCACGCCCCCTCTTCCTCACACCCCCTCTTCCGCACGCCCCCTCCCCCGCACCCCCATCCCCCGCACCCCCCTCCCCCGCACGCCCCCTCCCCCGCACACCCCCTCCCCCGCACGCCCCCTCCCCCGCACACCCCCTCCCCCGCACCCCCCCTCCCCCTCCCCACACCTCCCCCGCACCCCCCTCCCCCGCACACCCCCTCCCCCGCACCACCCCTCCCCCGCACCACCCCTCCCCCGCAACCCTCTCCCCCGCGCCACCTCTCCCTTGTACACCCCCTCCCCCGCACACCCCCTCCCCCGCACGCCCCCTCCCCCGCACCCCCCCTCCCCCGCACGCCCCCTCCCCCGCACCCCCCCTCCCCTCCCCACACCTCCCCCGCACCCCCTCCCCCGCACACCCCTCCCCCGCACCCCCTCCCCCGCACACCCCCTCCCGCGCACCAACCCGCCCCGCGCCCCCCTCCCCCCCACGCCCCCTCCCCCGTGCCCCCCCTCCCCCACGCGCCCACTCCCCCGCAAACCCCCTACCCCGCACCCCTCTCCCCGCACCCCCTCCCCCGCACGCCCCCTCCCCCGCGCCCCCCTCCCCCGCGACCCCCTTCCCCGTACGCACCCTCCCCCGCATGCCACCTCCCCCCCACACGCCCCCTCCCCCGCACGACCCCTGTTCCGCGCGCCCCCTCTTCCGCGCGCCCCCTCTCCCGCACGCCTCCTCCCCCGCAAACCCCTCCCCCGGACACCCCCCCCCGCGCGCCCCCTCTCCCCGCACGCCCCCTCCCCCACACGCCCCCTCCCCCGCAAACCCCTCCCCCGCACGCCCCCTCCCCCGCGCTCCCCCGCGCGCCCCCTCCCCCGCACTCCCCCTCCCCCGCACACCCCCTACCCCGCACACCCCCTCCCCCGCTCACCCCCTCCCCCGCACACCCCTCCCCCGCACACCCCCTCCCCCGCACACCCCCTCCCCCGCACACCCCCTCCCCCGCACACCCCTCCCCCGCACACCCCCTCCCCGCACGCCCCCTCCCCCGCACGCCCCCTCCCCCGCACACCCCCTCCCCCGCACACCCCCTCCCCCGGACACCCCCTCCCCCGCACGCCCCCTCCCCCGCACGCCCCCTCCCCCGCACGCCCCCTCCCCCGCACGCCCCCTCCCCCGCACGCCCCCTCCCCCGCACGCCATCTCCCCCGCGCCCCCCCTCCCCCGCGCCCCCTTCCCCCGCACACCCCCTCCCCCGCACACCCCCTCCCCCTCACCACCCCACCCCCGCACCCCCCCTCCCCCGCACCACCCCTCCCCCGCACACCCCCTCCCACGCACCCCCCCTCCCGACACCTCCCCCGCACCCCCTCCCCCGCACACCCCCTCCCCCGCACACCCCCTCCCCCGCACCACCCCTCCCCCTCCCCACACCTCCCCCGCACCCCCCTCCCCCGCACACCCCCTCCCCCGCACACCCCCTCCCCCGCACCACCCCTCCCCCGCACACTCCCTCCCCCGCACCACCCCTCCCCCGCACCACCCCTCCCCCGCACCCCCCTCCCCCGCGCCACCCCTCCCGACACCTCCCCCGCACCCCCCCTCCCCCTCCCCACACCTCCCCCGCACCCCCCTCCCCCGCACACCCCCTCCCCCGCACACCCCCTCCCCCGCACACCCCCTCCCCCGCACCCCCCCTCCCCCTCCCCACACCTCCCCCGCACCCCCCTCCCCCCGCACACCCCCTCCCCCGCACACCCCCTCCCCCGCACCACCCCTCCCACGCACACCCCCTCCCGCGCACCAACCCTCCCACACAGCCCCTCCCCCGCACCACCCCTCCCCCTCCCCACACCTCCCCCGCACCCTCCTCCCCCGCACACCCCCTCCCCCGCACCACCCCTCCCATGCACACCCCCTCCCGCGCACCAACCCTCCCACGCGCCCCCCACCCCCGCACCACCCCTCCCCCGCACACCCCCTCCCCCGCACCCCCCTCCCCCGCACACTCCCTCCCGCGCCCCCCCTCCCCCGCGCGCCCCCTCCCCCGCAAACCCCCTGCCCCGCACCCCTCTCCCCGCACCCCCTCCCCCGCACGCCCCCTCCCCCGCGCTCCCCCGCGCGCCCCCTACCCCCCACACACCCCCTCCCCCGCACGCCCCCTTCCCCGCACGCCCCCTCTTCCTCACACCCCCTCTTCCGCACGCCCCCTCCCCCGCACCCCCATCCCCCGCACCCCCCTCCCCCGCACGCCCCCTCCCCCGCACACCCCCACCCCCGCACGCCCCTCCCCCGCACACCCCCTCCCCCGCACCCCCCCTCCCCCTCCCCACACCTCCCCCGCACCCCCCTCCCCCGCACCCCCCCTCACCCGCACTCCCATCCACCGCACCACCCCTCCCCCGCACCCCCCTCCCCCGCACGCCCCCTTCCCCGCACACCCCCTCCCCCGCACCCCCCTCCCCCTCCCCACACCTCCCCCGCACCCCCCTCCCCCGCACCCCCCCTCCCCCGCACCCCATCCCCCACACCCCCCCTCCCCCGCACGCCCCCTCCCCCGCACACCCCCTCCCCCTCCCCACACCTCCCCCGCACCCCCCTCCCCCGCACACCCCCTCCCCCTCCCCACACCTCCCCCGCACCCCCCTCCCCCGCACACCCCCTCCCGCGCACCAACCCTCCCCGCGCCCCCCTCCCCCCACACCCCCTCCCCCGTGCCCCCCCTCCCCCACGCGCCCCCTCCCCCGCAAACCCCCTCCCCCACGCGCCCCCTCCCCCCCAAACCCCCTCCCCCGCACAACTCTCCCCGCACCCCCTCCCCCGCGCACCCCCTCCCCCGCGACCCCCTTCCCCGTACGCCCCCTCCCCCGCGCGCCCCCTCTCCCGCATGCCCCCTCCCCCCACACGCCCCCTCCCCCGCACGACCCCTCTTCCGCGCGCCCCCTCCCCCGCACGCCCCCTCCCCCGCGCGCCCCCTCCCCCGCACGCCCCCTCCCCCGCGCTCCCCCGCGCGCCCCCTCCCCCGCACGCCCCCTCCCCCGCGCGCCCCCTCCCCCGCACGCCCCCTCCCCCGCACCCCCCCTCCCCCACACGCCCCCTCCCCCGCACCCCCCCTCCCCCGCACCCCCCCTCCCCCACACGCCCCCTCCCCCGCACCCCCCCTCCCCCGCGCGCCCCCTCTCCCGCACGCCCCCTCCCCCACACACCCCCTCCCCCGCGCCCCCCACACAACCCCTCCCCCACAAACCCCCTCCCCCGCACGCCCCCTCCCCCGCACGCCCCCTCTTCCGCACACCCCCTGTTCCGCACACCCCCTCGCCACCACCACCCCCTCCCCTGCGCACCCCCTCCCCCGCACACCACCTCTCCCGCACACCCCCTCCCCCGCGCACCCCCTCCCCCGCACACCCCCTCCCCCGCACACCCCCTCCCCCGCACACCCCCTCCCCCGCACACCCCCTCCCCCGCACACCCCCTCCCCCGCGCACCCCCTCCCCCGCACACCCCCTCCCCTGCACACCCCCACCCCCACGCGCCCCCGCCCCCCCACACACCCCCTCCCCCACAAACCCCCTCCCCCGCACGCCCCCTCCCCCGCACGCCCCCTCTGCCGCACGCCCCCTCCCCCGCACCACCTCCCACGCACGCCCCCTCCCCCGCATGCCCCCTCCCCCACAAACCCCCTCCCGCGCACGCCCCCTCCCCCGCACGCCCCCTCCCCCGCACGCCCCCCTCTTCCGCACACCCCCTGTTCCGCACACCCCCTCGCCCCCACCACCCCCTCCCCTGCACACCCCCTCCCCTGCACACCCCCTCCCCGCACACCCCCTCCCCCGCGCACCCCCTCCCCCGCGCACCCCCTCCCCCGCACACCCCCTCCCCTGCACACCCCCACCCCCACGCGCCCCCGCCCCCCCACACACCCCCTCCACCACAAACCCCCTCACCCGCACGCCCCCTCCCCCGCACGCCCCCTCTTCCGCACGCCCCCTCCCCCGCACCACCTCCCCCGCACGCCCCCTCCCCCGCACACCCCCTCCCCCGCACACCCCCTCCCCCGCACACCCCCTCCCCCGCTCACCCCCTCCCACGCACACCCCCTCCCCCGCACGCCCCCTCCCCCGCACGCCATCTCCCCCGCGCGCCCCCTCCGCCGCACGCCATCTCCCCCGCGCGCCCCCTCCCCCGCACGCCCCCTCTCCCGCGCGCCCCCTCCCCCGCACACCCCCTCCCACAGCGCTTCAGTTTCCTCCCACAGTCCGAAAGACGTGCTGGTTAGGGTGCATTGGCCGTGCTAAATTCTACCTCAGTGTAACCCGAACAGGCACCGGAGTGCGGAGACTAGGGGATTTTCACAGTCACTTCATTAGAGTGTTAATATCAGCCTCCTTTTGACACTGCCATCACACAAACCAGCTTCCCATCCATTGACTCTGTCTACACTGGCCGCTGCCTCGGCAAAGCAGCCACCATAATTATGGACCCCACGCACCCCGGACATTCTCTCTTCCACCTTCTTCCGTCGGGAAAAGGACAAAGTCTGAGGTCACGCACCGACCGACTCAAGAACAGCTTCTTCCCTGCTGCTGCTGTCAGACTTTTGAATGGACCTACCTCGCATTAAGTTGATCTTTCTCTCCACCCGAGCTATGACTGTAACACTACATTCTGCATCCTCTCCTTTCCTTCCCTCTGAACGGTATGCTTTGTCTGCAAAGCGTGCAAGAAACAATATTTTTCACTGAATACTAATACATGTGACAATAATAAATCAAATCAATCCACTTCATTGTTTGACCTGTGATAAAGTGACCTATTGGAGACATTCACAAAGAATGGTCTTCTGTTTAAAATTCTGCTCCTTTGCATTTACATGATTCAAAATAATAAAATATCAAATTATAAACATTCCCTCTGTGGTGAGGGTCTGGAGAAGGTGCTGTAAAGACATGGAGTTAAGTTATAAATGTTATTTGATAAATTACATATAAATAGCACGATTTGTACCCAGTGGGAGCTGTGCTGCTCAGTCCTGAGACATTTCAGATCCCGTATCTACGAAAGTTAGTCACGGAGTCATCGAGGTTTACAGCATGGAAACAGGCCCTTCGACACAACTTACCACTCTTTTTTTTAACCACTCAGCTAGTCCCAATTGTCCGCATTTGGCCCATATCCCTCTGTACCCATCTTACCCATGTAACTGTCTAAATGCTTTGTATCGGACAAAATTGTACCCACCTCTGCTATTGCCACTGGCAGCTTGTTCCAGACACTCATTACCCGCTGTGTGAAAAATTTGCCCCACTGGATCCTTCTGTATCTCTCCCCTCTCACCTTAAACCTGTACCTCTTGTTTTAGACTCCCCTCCCTTTGGGAAAAGATGTTGACTATCTCGCCGATACAAGACCCCGAAGGCGATTCTCCCAACAAAATTCTAAGTGCTGAATTGGCTGGAAAACTGGTGTAAATCACACTGGTTTTTTTTCCGTGGGAGTTCAGACTCGAATCTCTCACAATCTGTGCAACGCAGAGGCCACAATAGTGAATATCATTAAAAGATCGGGGGCGGGGCCTATTCAGGCCGGAGTCTAACAGTTCCTGAACTCTGCGCATGTGCAGTGGCCCCGATCTGTCAGCCTGCAGTTTGCCAGACAGCTGGATCGCTGGCCAGCCCATTGCCGATGAGCTGAGTCTGTGTGATTCCCCCCATTGGTGATGAGCTGGGTCTTGTATTTAATTAATTGTTTTTCTCTATTTCTTCTCCCCAGGAATTTGAATTTTGAAGACTGAAATGTGGCTCGGAACCCTTGGACCAGAGATTTTCTCCAGAGGAGGATGATGAACTGAGGCCTGTTCCACAGGCCACACTCGTGTGTTGTTGTCTCTGTATTACCCCGAACGCGGTGGGGGCTGGAGTTTGAAGACCTGCGGTTCAAATAGCCAAGCTTTGCAATTCGTCACAAATATGTTAACCCTTTGGTTGATGACAAACAGAACATTAATTATGTCATATGAAATGGTTTATTAGTTTGTTCTGTATCCAAAATAACAGGAGTGTGAGACAGAGCAATGAAGCTAATTATTAAACAGAATGCACAGACGCCTTTACAATTCAGTTTTAGAAGTTGAGCCTTTCGTCACTCTAATTCCTAGGAGGGGGTGGTGGTGCATTTCTGCCTCTCTCACTCTGTATCTCTCTCTGTCACTCTCTCTGTCTCTCTCACTTTGTGTGAATCAGTATCCGTGATGTCTCTATGCGCTGATGGATTATGTTTTTAAAAGGATAAAAGAAAATTACTGCGGCTGCTGGAATCTGAAACCAAAAGATGAAACGCTGGAAAATCTCAGCATGTCTGGCAGCATCTGTAAGGAGAGGAAAGAGCTGACGTTTCGAGTCCAGGTGACCCTTTGTTAAAGCTCAAAGCTCCTTACAGATACTGCCATGTTTTTAAAATGGTTTCGCTCAGCTTCAAGAGGGAGTTTAACCCCTCAGAAGACTGGGAAATCTCCAGATTTGGGACAACACGCGCACACACAAACACATCCACACTGATATAGATCATATATGTATCATATATATATATATATATATATACACACACAGACACACACAGTGACACACATTGTCCCACACAGACACATTGACACACACTGACAGACACACAGTGATACACACTAACACACACACACACAGTGATCCACACTGACACACACACACAGTGATACACACTGACACACACAGACACACAGTGATGCACACTGACCCACACACACACAGTGATGCACACTGACCCACAGACACACAGTGATACACACTGACACACACTCACACAGTGATACACACTGACACCCCCACACACAGTGATACACACTGACACCCCCACACACAGTGATACACACTGACACACACACATAAAGTAATGCACACTGACACACACACACACAGTGACACACAGTGACACACACAGTGACACACACAGTGACACACACAGTGACACACACACAGAGTAATACACACTGACGCACACACACACAGTGATGCACACTGACCCCCCACACACAGTGATAAACACTGACACACACACACACACACACACACACACAGTGACACACACACAGTGACACACACTGATACACACTGCGCCCCGCACACAGTGATACAGACTGACCAAACACACATACAGAAATGCACACTGACACACACACACATTGAAACAGACAGACACACACACACATTGACACACACACAGTGACACACACACACAGTGACACACACACACAGTGATACACACTGACCCACACACACAGTGATGCACACTGACACACACACACACACACACAGTGATACACACTGACCCCCACACACACACTGATACACACTGACCTACACACACACACATTGACACACACTGACACACACACACAGTGATACACACTGACGCACACACACAGTGATACACACTGACACACACACAGTGATACACACTGACACACACACACAGTGGCACACAGTGACACACACACACAGTGATACTCACTGACATACACACACAGTGACACACAATGACACACACACACAGTGACACACACTGACACGCACTGACACACACACACACAGTGATACACACTGTCCCCCGCACACAGTGATACACACTGACCAAACACACACAAAGTGATGCACACTGACACACACACACATTGAAATACACTGACCCACACACACAGTGACACACTGATCCACACACGCACAGTGATACACACTGACCCCCCCACACAGTGACACATTCTGACCCACACACACACACAGTGATGCACACTGACACACACACAGTGATACTCACTGACACACACAAACACACACTGATACACACCCACGCACACACACACACACACAGCAGTGATGCACACTGACCCTCCCAAACACACAGTGACATACACTGACCCACACGCACACAGTGACACACACTGACCCACACAGACACAGTGATACACACTGACACACGCTCACACAGTGAAACACACTGTCACACACACGCATTGACACATACTGACACATACACAGTGATACACACTGACCCACACACCCACAGTGATACACACTGAACCGCACACACACAGTGATACACACTGACACACACACACACACACAGTGATACACACTGACACGCACAGAGATACACACTGACACACAAACACACAGTGATACACAGTGACACACACACACACAGTGACACACACACAGTGGTACACACTGGCACACACACACGGTGATACACACTGACACACACACACACACAGTTAAACACACTGACACGCACAGTGACACACACACAGTGATACATACTGACACAGACAGTGACACACACTGACCCACACACACACAGTGATACACACTGACCCACACACACACACAGTGATGCACACTGACACACACACTCACACAGTGACACTGTCGCTCACACACGCAGTGATACACACTGACACGCACAGTGATACACACTGACACACACACAATGACACGCACTGACACAAACACACAGTGATACACACTTACACACACACCCAGTGATACACATTGACACACACACACACAGTGACACACAGACAGTGATACACACTGACACACACACACAGTGATACACACTGACCTACACACACACACACACACAGTGATACACACTGACACACACACACACAGTGATCCACACTGACACATACACAGTGATACACACTGACACACACAGACACACAGTGATGCACACTGACCCACACACACACAGTGATGCACACTGACCCACAGACACACAATGATACACACTGACACACACTCACACAGTGATACACACTGACACCCCCACACACAGTGATACACACTGACACCCCCACACACAGTGATACACACTGACACACACACAAAGTAATGCACACTGACACACACACACACAGTGACACACAGTGACACACACAGTGACACACACAGTGACACACACAGTGACACACACACAGTAATACACACTGACGCACACACACACAGTGATGCACACTGACCCCCCACATACAGTGATAAACACTGACACACACACACACACACAGTGACACACACACAGTGACACACACTGATACACACTGCGCCCCGCACACAGTGATACAGACTGACCAAACACACATACAGAAATGCACACTGACACACACACACATTGAAACAGACAGACACACACACACATTGACACACACACAGTGACACACACACACAGTGACACACACACAGTGATACACACTGACCCACACACACAGTGATGCACACTGACACACACACACACACACACAGTGATACACACTGACCCCCACACACACACTGATACACACTGACACACACACACACACATTGACACACACTGACACACACACAGTGATACACACTGACGCACACACACACACATTGACACACACTGACACACACACAGTGATACACACTGACACACACACAGTGATACACACTGACACACACACACAGTGGCACACAGTGACACACACACACAGTGATACTCACTGACATACACACACAGTGACACACAATGACACACACACACAGTGACACACACTGACACGCACTGACACACACACACACACAGTGATACACACTGTCCCCCGCACACAGTGATACACACTGACCAAACACACACAAAGTGATGCACACTGACACACACACACATTGAAATACACTGACCCACACACACAGTGACACACACTGATCCACACACGCACAGTGATACACACTGACCCTCCCACACAGTGACACATTCTGACCCACACACACACACAGTGATGCACACTGACACACACACAGTGATACTCACTGACACACACAAACACACACTGATACACACCCACGCACACACACACACACAGCAGTGATGCACACTGACCCTCCCAAACACACAGTGACATACACTGACCCACACGCACACAGTGACACACACTGACCCACACAGACACAGTGATACACACTGACACACGCTCACACAGTGATACACACTGACACACACACAGTGAAACACACTGTCACACACACGCATTGACACACACTGACACATACACAGTGATACACACTGACCCACACACCCACAGTGATACACACTGAACCGCACACACACAGTGATCCACAATGACACCCACACAGTGATACACACTGACACACACGCAGTGATTCACACTGACACATACACACACAGTGATCCACAATGACACCCACACAGTGATACACACTGACACACACACACACAGTGATACACACTGACACGCACAGTGATACACACTGACACACAAACACACAGTGATACACAGTGACACACACACACACAGTGACACACACACAGTGGTACACACTGGCACACACACACGGTGATTGACACTGACACACACACACACACACAGTTAAACACACTGACACGCACAGTGACACACACACAGTGATACATACTGACACAGACAATGACACACACTGACCCACACACACACAGTGATACACACTGACCCACACACACACACAGTGATGCACACTGACACACACACTCACACAGTGACACTGTCGCTCACACACGCAGTGATACACACTGACACGCACAGTGATACACACTGACACACACACAATGACACGCACTAACACAAACACACAGTGATACACACTTACACACACACCCAGTGATACACATTGACACACACACACACAGTGACACACAGACAGTGATACACACTGACACACACACACAGTGATACACACTGACCTACACACACACACACACACAGTGATGCACACTGACACACACACACTCACACACACAGTGACACACACTTACACACACATCGGCACTGACCCTCCCACACACTGATACACACACACAGTGACACACACTGACAAAAACTCACAGTGATACACACTGACACACACATACACAGTGAGACACACTGACACACACACAGTGACACACACTGACACGCACACACAAGTGAGACACATTGACACACACACAGTGACACACACTGACACACACACAGTGAGACACACTGACACACACACACAGTGACACACACTGACACACACACACAGTGATACACACTGACACACACACACACACACAGTGATACACACTGACGCACACACAGTGACACACACACAGTGACACACACACTGACTCACACACACAGTGATACACACTGACCCACAGACACACACAGTGACACACACACAGTGACACACACACAGTGACACACACTGACTCACACACACACACAGTGATACACACTGACACACACACAGTGACACACACTGACTCACACACACACACAGTGACACACACTGACACACACACAGTGATACACACTGACACACACACACAGTGATATAGACTGACGCACACACAGTGACACACACACAGTGACACACACACTGACTCACACACACAGTGATACACACTGACACACAGACACACACATAGAACATAGAACATAGAACATAGAACATTACAGCGCAGAACAGGCCCTTCGGCCCACGATGTTGCACCGACCAGTTAAAAAAAAACTGTGACCCTCCAACCTAAACCAATTTCTTTTCGTCCATGAACCTATCTACGGATCTCTTAAACGCCCCCAAACTAGGCGCATTTACTACTGATGCTGGCAGGGCATTCCAATCCCTCACCACCCTCTGGGTAAAGAACCTACCCCTGACATCGGTTCTATAACTACCCCCCCTCAATTTAAAGCCATGCCCCCTCGTGCTGGATTTCTCCATCAGAGGACACACACACAGTGACACACACACAGTGACACACACTGGCTCACACACACACACAGTGATATACACTGACACACACACAGTGACACACACTGACTCACACACACACACACAGTGATACACACACACTGACCCTCACACACTAACAACAGCTTCCTGATTGGTTGAAGTGTTTGTCACTCCCGGATTTGCTCTGGGGGCGGGGCCATTAGCTGCTGGTGTTCTGATTGGCTGACACGGCTGTCAGTCA
Organism: Mustelus asterias; assembly: GCF_964213995.1. NCBI lineage: Eukaryota > Metazoa > Chordata > Chondrichthyes > Carcharhiniformes > Triakidae > Mustelus > Mustelus asterias. The sequence continues at coordinate 116,515 of NW_027591021.1, read as the reverse complement.
GAAAGCTCAGCCTCTGATCGGCTCATCCGCTGTCAGTCAAAGTGCGGAGACCAGTCATTGGTGGACTTGGCTGTCAGGAAGTGAGCGGCAATTCTGATTGGCTGATTCGGGCAATAGTCGAGCTGGCCTCTGATTGGCTGAGGCGGTCAGTTAGCAATCCAGTCTCTGATTGGCTGAGGCGGTTATTTAGTGATCCCGCTCTGTGATTGGTTGAGGTGGTGATTTAGTGATCCTGCTCTGTGATTGGCTGAGGCGTTGATTTAGTGATCCCGCTCTGTGATTGGCTGAGGTGGTGATTTAGTGATCCCGCTCTGTGATTGACTGAGGCGGTGATTTAGTGATCCCGCTCTGTGATTGGCTGTCAGTCAGTTTTGTTTCTTCATTAATTGAATAATTGATGTGAGCGGATATTTCACCGCGATCCTGATCTGCTCCCTGCACTTGGATTGAGTCACCGCGTAAATAAATGTGTTTGTGCAGCAATTTACATCCCGCAGCATAAATCCGACTTGTTGAAATGTGTATTCAGGAAGAGTGAGGTAAATTAATCCTTTCACTTTCAAATAGATAAAATATATAACATACACGGCCCAGAGGAGAATGAAAGCCCCGGAAATGCTGAAGAGTAAAATCATTGACTTCCTTCTGCTCTCCATCTCGGGGTCTCTGCGATTCTCTCCCTGACTCTGAGCCCTCAGTCCCTTCCGGACTCGACTGGTCACCAAAATGTGTCTGACTGTCAGAGCGTTAATCACCAGGATTAAACCGAATGGGAGCAATGGGGTTAAAACCTTATCAAACCAGGAAAATCCAACCCAGCCAGGATCAGTCCAATAGCTTGTCTTTGTCACACAGCCCCACTGGACATTGTCCATTATCCCCCCAGGTTCCTGTGTAAAGTACAGGGGGATGTTTCTCACAGAGAGCAGGAGGCCGGTTGTTGCCAGAACCACAGCCGCAGTTTTCCCGGTGCAATATTTAGTTTTCAGTTTCTGGCAGCGAATGGCCACAAATCGATCAAAGGAGAAAGTGATGGTGAACCAGACTGAACAGTCTGTGGCTGCAGTCAGCAGGACAGAGTTAACACGACACACAGAGGTGAGGGACAGGAAACTCAGCGGGAAATAATAAACATTTATCCTGGTGAGAATGGGGTTAAAGATGATGAAGAGCAGATCCGCCGCTGCCATGGCGACCAGGTAGCGAGTGGTGCAGGTGGAGAGGCCACACTTTCCCCGACTCAGGATCACAATTCCCACTAAATTAACTGTCAGTGAAAAAGGGACAAGAGGCGGGAAATGAGTGAGTGAACATTCCCCATGTGTGAAGCCACAGTCAGGAGAGGATTTCAGCATCAATCCAATGGGGTTCCCGGGGTGGCGGTGTTGTTGGAGGAGTTGTGTTAGAGATTAACATTGCAGATTGGAAAGTAGCCAATGTAACCCCGCTGGTTAAGTAGGGACTGGGGGACAGGAAGCTGTGAATTACACATCTCTCACTTTGATGGAGCAAATCTGAAAATTCTCATCACTCAAATATTTCACACAGATTGCATTTCTCATCTGATGTGTTTTCCAGGATTAATTCAGACTGGACGGGTTTTCCAATGAGACCCAAAGTGGACAGAGATAGAATCTGCAATCCCATCCTGCACCCAATTATCAGAGCCACACCCCGGATTGAACACGTCTCTGCACTGGACAGCTGGTGGAGTTGGAAGTCAATTCAGGATTTTTCTATTCAACTTCCCCTCTCCAGATTTCCTCCCCATTCTGACTCTCCCCCACAGCTTTTCTGCTTCTAATTTACAGATTATATCCTCTGTCCGTCTCTTTTTTCTTGTCTTCTCTCCCTCTCTCTTTGCCTGCTCCTTTGCTTCCCTATCTATCTCTTCCTAATCTCTTCTCTCCGACCATTATTCCCTCTATCTGGATTTCTCTCTTATCCAGTGCGTTTCCATTCTTCATTCACATTATAACTTTACCCCATATCTCCCTATCGCTCTCCAGTTGTTCTCTCTCTCCTCCTGTTTCTCCCCATATCTCTCTATCTCACCCCAGTATTGCTCTCCCCATCTCGCTTTCTCCCCATTCCTGTTCACCTCCCTCCAGAATCTCTCCCTCTCCCTTTCCAGCTTTCTTTGTGGGGATTTTAAGCACAGCATGATCCCATGGGCAGCACTGTGACCATATCCAGAGAGGACAAAGTGGGGGTGGGGGGAGACATGTCATTCCCCCAGCCTCGCGCTTGGTGTAATCCTCCACCCAGCTCCATGTGAATTCTGAGTTTGGATACATATCCCCTCAGTGACAGAAAGAGATAAACTCCCCTCTTTAAACTGGGGACAAGCTGTGTCCATTCCTTTGGTAGACTTTTTAAAATGAGCCTCCCAGTAGTTATTTATGAATAAATGAATCGATCTTTTGATTGATTTGTGTAAATAAGGAATCTCAGGGCTCTGACTGAGGCTATTCTCCAGAGACAGGAAGCTGGGCACTGACTCCTAACTGGAGACCCCCAGATAAGGTGGTTCTTCCCACCCCCTCACAGCAATATGATTTGTGGTTATTGGCAGTGTGGCTCAGAAATATTGCATCGCTCCTTTCAACACAGTGCACATGAAAGAGAGGGAAAGAAGCAGAGATATGGACAGAAATAGGAAGTTAGAAGGAGGGATGGAGTAAGAGGTGGTGGGTGTGGTTGCAAAGACCTGGCCCTAGATAAGAACATCCATCTTTACAATGAGAGAGACAGATAGTGGCAGGAGGAGAAAAGAGAAGGAGGGAGTGGAGCAGAGACAGAGGGAGGCCCGAGGGGAGTGGAAGGTCAAAGCAGAGGTGGTGATGGAGGGACAGCATTTGAGAAAGAGAGACAGGATGTGAGAGTCTCCAGTGTGTGGTCACCAGCTGCAGCTCCACTCAAACCCTGTCAGATAGTCTGGGATAATTTAAAAAGTGTCCTGAAGGCATCAGCAGCCGCTTCCCAAACTGAAAGAGGGAGTTGAGCGGCTTCTAGAGACTGAGAGGGGACAGGGGGTGGGCAGGATGGAGCAGGGCTGGCATTTTAATTCAGGTTTAGAAGATTCTCTCTGTGGAACTCTCCCTCTCTCCATTTCAATGTTTCTGTCTGATTGGAAGAAACGGAGGAAGGAAAGAGTGAGAGAGAATGAGGAGAACCAAGAATGAGAGGTTACAGACTAATAGAATCATACAGAGCAGAAGAGGCCCTTCGGCCCATCGAGTCTACACTGTCACATTAGAAATACCTGAAATCCCACCTAACCCCATCTGTCAGCACTTGGCCCAGAGCCCTGAATGTTATGTTGTGCCAAGTGCTCATCCAGATACCTTTTAAAGGATGTGAGGCAATCCACCTCCACCACCCTCCCAGGCAGCGCTTTCCAGACCGTCAACACCCTCTGGGGAAAGACATATTTCCTCACACCGACCCCCCCCCAAACCTCCTTACCCCCACCGTGAACCTATGTCCCCTCGTGACAGACCCTTCAGATATGGGGAACAGTTGCTCCTTATCCACTCTGTCCATGGCCCTCATAATCTTGTCTACCTCGATCAGGTCGCCCCTCAGTCTTCTCTGCTAAAACGTTAATAACCCAAGCCCACGCAACATCTTTTCATAACGTTGATCTTCCATCCAAGGCAGCATCTTGGTGAATCTCCTCTGTACCCCCATCCAGCGCAAACACATCCTTCCTCTAATGTGGCGATCAGAACTGCACACAGTACTCCAGCTGGGGCCTCACCAAAGATCGAGACAATTCCAACATTACTTCCCTGCTTTTGTCATCTATGCCTCGATTGATAAAGGCAAGTGTCCCATATGCCATTTTCACCTCCCTACTAACATGCCCTTCTGCTTTCAAAGATCTGTGGTCAAATACGCCAAGGTCACATTCTACCATAGATCATCCTATAGTCCGAACATTCATTGAGTACTTCCTTGTCAAATTACTCCTTCCAAAGTGTATCAGCTCACACTTTTCAGGGTTACGTTCCATTAAACCGTGTAAAACACACTCCACAGTGCGAACTGCACCTTGTGTGATCTTGCTGCAGAACTTGCTTTAAAGGTTGTCTCAGTGTTAAGAGAGAGTTTCATCTTTCCAGGGAAGTGAAGGGAATTCTCCAGACTTGGGACAATGCACACACACAGAGTGGAAGGTGTGTGGGGCTTTTTGTTGGGTGCTTTGGGGGAAGGGGCTGACAGCAGGGGTGAGGATGGAGGCAGGGGTAGGGCTGTGTCTCATTTGATTAGTTTCACAGTGCAGCTGCTGTGGGATCTTGCTGTGCACACACTGTCCTGGGCCCTTTGCCTGCCTTGTAACAATGATCAACCTCTTTTAAAATAGTTCACTGACTGCAAAGAAGGTTCCAAGGCCTTGAATATAAAAAAGCTTCAACTTGAGCAATGGTTCTGAGGGAGGTTCATGAAGACTTTCTGCAGAGGAGTGAGGGGACATTCAGCCAATATCACATTGCTGCCTGTGGGATCTTACTGTGCGACCAATATTGCAGCCTCAGTTTGTACATTAAAACAAGAAACGCACACACACAGAAAACAATTACCATAAACTCTGAACTGAATTTTGAAACTGCCTCTGTGCTTTGGATCTTCCTGTGCACAAGTTGCATCAGAAATCTCTAAATTAACAGCAGTGAGGTCAGATTAACAATTAATCTCATCACTGTAAATAATTCTTGATGGCCTGGAATGAAAGTTCTTTAACTAGAAGCGGGTGTAATTGTGGAATAAAAAATGTGTCTGAGGCAGAGAGATAAATGTGAGGGTGAAATGAAATGCACAGGGTTCCATTTGAATACAGTTTGCTGTGGTGGTGATTGTCGGAGCTCTCGCTCTATGTCTGGTGTTGGGAAGCTGAGTTTGTGAAGTGTGGTCCCTTTAAAAGCTGGTTTTGTGTCCCTTTCAAGCTGCACTTGTGTCAATGCTTGGAGGCTTCAAATGCAGGTACAGCCAGAGTACACCGACTGCAACATTTGCAGCAAAGGCCAAGCATCAGGATCGCCATGGTAACAGGCTTTGCAGGTTTTTGAATTTTGAGTTCAGCCTATCAGTTCAAAGAAGGCACTCAGCTATCAGGAAGCTATCAAATGTTAATTTATTGCTGTTGACAAGATCAGATCACTCCTGGTGCAGGAAAATTCAGAGGTCATCACAGTACAAAAACAGGGGATCAACTGCCTGCCTGCAGTTCAACTGAAGGACTGCCACCTCTCAAAGCCCAGAGAGGGAAAGAGCAGCTCTCTCCAGCTTTGATTATCACTGAATAGACCTCTCCATCTATCGATCTGAATCAGACGTAACTCGCAAGCAGCGGAATAGAGAGACGAACGCCAAAGGTTTTCCTAAATTATGTTCTTTTTTTTCTGTTAGTGAATGTCCTTGTGTTTATTTGAACTGCATTCCAGTAGAATCTTACTTTAATCACAATGCTACTTCTTTATCTAAAGTTCCCTGCTGGTTAAATACATAAATTGTTAATTGTTCACTTAAATTGAGTGTCAGATATTTCTGTTGATTAACCACTAAATGTTAATGAAGAACAGTTCACACCTTCCCACACACCTTTCACACATCACAAAGCAAGGTGTTCCTCTTTGGGGAATTTGGCGTGGCTTGTTAAAAGGGCATCAACCTCTGTCTCATGTCACTGTCTCTCTATCTGTGTCTCTGTATCTCCAATGTATGGCTTGTGAGAGAGAGGGAGTGAGAGAGTTGGGGGACAGGCTGAGGAAAGGTTGATGTTACAGAATGTGGGAGTGAGAGAGAAACGGGAGGATCAGGTTAAACAGGGGGAGAGATAGCTGAACATTGTGGAGTTGGGGTGGAGGGAAAATGTCACAGGATTCGGGGGTAGAGGGTTTCCTGAGAGCAGTAACTGCTGATGTCCCTGTCACATCTTTCCAGAAAGCGTGATGTTCAAACACTCCAGTCCTGAGACAGTCTGTTTTGAAATGTATCCTGAGGAAATGAACAGTTTCTTCCCAGTTGAGGTTTGAGCCACTTGCCGACTGGGCTGGGCGGTGTGGAAACATTGCTGCGCATGGAATCCTGCTGTGCATCAATGACCTGCAGCATATACAGAACTGCAAATTGTAACCACACAACTTAAAAGGGAAATTTGGGAGGGTGGAGGGGCTAAAAATCAAACCCCTGGCCTTGGTAAAGACTTATGCTCAATCCCTGTGTCCTGTTTGTGTTTTTAGACAGGGTGGTGCGATTTGGAGGATTTATCATTTTTTATGAGGGAGTGGGTAGGGCAGGGGGTTCAATATCTCGGCCTCTGTCATCACAACGTTCCCTCTCTCTCTCCAACCATTTGCTTCAATGTTGCATCTTGTAGTTCATGTAAAATAAAATCCCCTTGTGATTTGCTGTTGTTTTATTGTTGTGGGGTGTATGAGGGGTGTGCGGGCGGGACAGAGGGTGGGGAACAGTGGTTCTCTTTTCCCCTCTCGCCCTTTCCCTCCATGTGTGGGATGTTTTGGGGCTGGAAAGGACAGTTCTGTTTCACTGGGCTGGGGAGAATTCTGTTCTTTGTCCCCAAGGTTTATTGCACATCCTCTGGGACTAGGCCTCAATTCAAGGCCTAATCTCAGGGCCCTCAGGATGCCTTTTCCATTCACTTCATTCCATACAGTTACTGTGTTTAATTTTATGAGATCAATCATTAAATAAAACTGCAGCAACCGCGGCAATTCATTCCACTCAGGATGCAATTGTCGGTTTTCAAACTCTCCCACCCAACGTTCTTGTTTGATTGTGTGATCAGTGAGGGAGAGAGAGAAAAAGAGGAAGGTGTAAGAGAGAGAGAGAGAGAGAAGGCCGAGAGGAAGGGAGCGGTGAGAAGATAAAGTGTCGGGGGGAGGGGGTTGGGGGGTGAGGGAGGGTGGGTGGGGGGAGAGAGGACGTGTTTAGGGGGTCCTCCACTGTATCATTCCAGCCGAGCTCCCCAGTCATTGAAACATATAAACTAGAAGCGTGAGTAGGAGCCTGCGCCACCATTCAATTTTATTGTGGCTGATCATCAAATTTAATAACTTGATTCACCCTGACCCCATATCCTTTTATCCCTTTAGCCCCGAGAGCTATATCTCATTTATTTTTGAAGTCACAGAATGCCTGTGAATTCCACACATTCACCACCCTCTGACTGAAGAAATTTCTCCTCCCCTCAGTTCTAAAAAGGTTTTCCCTTATCATCAAACTAAGACAGCGAGTTGTGGACTCCCCCACCATTGGTAACTTTCTTTCTGAATCGACCCGTTCGAATCCTGTTTGAATTTTATAAGTGTCTATGAGATCCCCTCTCACTATTCTGAATGCAATTGTCTTAACAACATTCTGTGGTAGTGAATCCCACACATTCACCACCCTCTGACTGAATAAATTTCTCCCCACCTCAGCTCCAAAAGGTTTGTCCCTAATCCTAAAACTATGACCCCGAGTTCTCGACTCCCCCACCATTGGGAACATTCTTTCTGAATCAACCCTGCCTCATTCTGTTAGAATTTAATACGTTTCCATGAGGTCCCCTCTCACTCTATAAATTTCTACTGAATATAATCCTAACCAATCTAATCTCTCCTCATATTACAGACCTGCCATCCCAGGAATCAGCCTGGTAAACCGTCGCTGTACTTCCTCTATAGCAAGGACATCCTTCCTCAGATCAGGACACCAAAACTGTACAAAACTCTCCAGGTGTGGCCTCACCAATCCTTTATAAATTGCAGCAACTCATCCCTATCCCTCAATAGGAATCATGTCGCTATGAAAGCTTACAGACCATTTAGCTCCATTCCTGCCTGCTGTACCTGCCTGGTTCCGTGCAGTGAATGATGCACGAGGAGACCAAGGTTTTGATGAGAATCCACGTCCCTCAATTTACACCCATTCAATAATAACTTGTCTTCCTAATATTCCTACCAGAGTCGATATCCTCACAGTGATCCACATTCAACTGCATCTGCCATGCGTATGACCACACCCTCAGACTGTCCAAATCACGCTGAATATTTTCTGCACCCTCCTCACAGTTCACCCTCCCACCCTGCTTTGTACCATCTGCAAATTTGGAGATGATGCATTCAGTAACCCTTCTGGAAGACTAAATAAACCACATCCACTGGTTCCCCTCGGTCAACTCTACCGGTTCCACCCTCAAACAATTCCAAGATATTCCAATCATGATTTCCCTTCAGTAAATCCATGCTGACTTTGTCTGATTATGGCGCTGCCTTCCAAATACCGAGTTATCAAATCCTTGAAATTTGACTCTTGCAACTTCCCCAGCACCGACGTTAGGCTCACTGGTCTATAGTTCACTGTTTTCTCTCTCCAGTCCTGCCTGAATACCGGGCTTGCATTAGCTACCCTCCAATCTGTAGGAATCAGCCCAGAGTCCAATAAAATTGGAAAAGAACCACCATTGGATCTGCTATTCCCAGGAAGACTTCCTTAAGTACTCTGGGATGAAGGTTATCAGGACCTGGAGATTTATCCACCTTCAATCCCATCATTTTCCCCAAAAGCATTTCTCTGCAAATTCAAATTTCCTTCAGTTTCTCTCTAAAACTTGTTCCTCTCAGAACTTTTGGCACATTATTCATGTCTTCCTTTCTGAAGATCGAAGCAATCTTCAATTTATTTCCTCAGCTATTACTTTGTCCCCCGTTAGAGTATCTCCCATTTCTGACTGCAAAGGTCCTAGTTTGTCAATCTGTGTCTCTTTACATACCGATAGATATTTTTTGAAGTCAGTTGTCATGTTCCACGGTAGATTACTTTCATACTCTATTTTTCTTCCCTTAATCAATCCCTTGCTCCTCCCAAAAGGATGGATTTGTAAACAGTGATTGTGTTACTGAGGGTGAATCTGTGATGATGTGTTTTAGATTTTCACCAATTCACACCGACAATTGTGTTTTAAATCTGGCTGCTCTCACATTGCAGTGTGATTGTGGGATCTTGCTGTGCAGGATGACCAGCAGCATTTCTGAAATGACACAGGAACATTTTATTTTCCTCAGAAACCCTCTAACCCTCCTGCTGCTGACCTTAGTCTACACACCTTGGACATTGACCCCTCTGCTCAGGGGAAGAAGTTTCTTCTCAACAATCCTATCTTTGTCCCTCATAATTTTGAACACCTCAATGATGTCCGCACTCCGCCTTCACTGTTCTGTGGAAAGCAACCCCAGCCTAACCAGCCTGTCTTCACTGCAGAAACACTGCTGCCCAGGCAACATCCTGGTGAATCTCCTTTGCGTTCCTTCCAGAGCAATCACATCCTCCGTCTAGTGAGGCCCCCAGAACTCCTCACAGTCCTCGAGCTGAAGACAAATGAGTGTTTCATACATCTCCATCATCACCTCCCTGCTCCTATCTTTGATACATCAGCTAATGAAGAAAATTGTCATGTCTGCCTTCTTAAGCAGCTGATCATCAGAAGTTACCCACTGGAATGGAAAACAATAGAAGGTTTATGTTCTTTGAGTTTAAACAGAAATTAAATTTTTAAAAATCCAAAGAGCAGTTGTCCAGTCACAACCTCAACATAAAAAAATAAATGAACTAACTTCAAAAGAGTAAAAAAAATACATCAAGTAACACAGGCTGTGATAAAGAGCATTCAGCACATGTTCCAAAATTAAGATCATTCTTGACAGATTTCATTGAATAATTTTCACAATTATCAGGAATGATCTGGTCGATGTCCGACACATGGTGTTTCTCGATACCTTCAGTAAGTTAACAGACTTCAGTCAACTCAGAGCAAGTGGAGTTAGAGGACCAGCAGCAGAATGACTAGAAGCTGGTTACAAAGACACAACACAGGCAGTGGGAGTTAAAGGGATTTACTCTGATTGCTGGAAGGTGGGAAGTGGTTTTCCACAAGGATCAGCGCTGAGATCACTTTCCTTCACCATTTACATCAACAATATGGAATAGGGAAGCAAAATTATAGTTTCAAAATTTACCAACCAATCCAAACTGAGAATGAGAATGAGCAGAGTGGAAGAATACAACTCAACACAATAACACATTAATAATAAATTATAAACTTGCAAATTGGGTATTGGAATTGGAAATTAATTTCACCACAGCTCAGTGTCAGGTTCTTCATTCTGATCAGAACAATATGTTTCCCAATCACTCTGTAGAAATCAAGTATCTGAATGTTTTCGAGGAGTTCAGGGCTTCAGGTGATCAGATTCACAAATCGCTTTCAGAAGCAACACAGTTCAGATATAACCAGAACAATGCGGAAAATAAAACATTGGAGTTCATTGATAGATTAATAGAAATGCGAGAAAATCACAACATTTTTGAAATACAAATCACAGAATATTGCCCCTCTGTTATTGGGTTGTTTAAATATCAGGAACTAGCTGAAACCTGTTTCTTTTCAATCCATAACCGAGTTACCGAGGCATTTCACATCACACACTGACCACAAAACATCATTAGAACAAAGCCAATCGCTTCCTATTTCCAAGCTATTCCAAAGATTAAACACAGAGACAGCTCCATGGAATGGAGATCTCACTCACCCAACAAAAAATATATATCATTGAAATTAAACCAACTTATTTCATTCCAGTACTTTTGTACAATCACAATACAATTCGACTCGGATAGATAGTGCCAGAAATAGATGGATACTTCAATCAGGTATACCACTCTGGTGAACAACAAGACACAATGAGTATAATTCTACACTGACAACTACACCCTGCAATACTTGTTAACTTGTGTCAGATATTCCGCTCTGGTTACTGATCCACAATCAAAGGTTAATTTTATTCTTCCTCCCACTAAATTTTATTTCAGGTTGATCGCTGTAACTGAAATCCAATCGAACATGACACAAGATTCCACTAAATACAATAACTTCATTGATTCTTGAGACTATGAATTACGTGCAGAGTTGGTTGTGTCAGTTGATGAAAAGGATTAAAACCACAGAGATATTTCAAGGAACTTGATTTAAGTGAATTACATCTTTCACCTGGTCTCTCTATAACAGTGACAATGAGATCAGCATTGAGCATTTTCATTCAGAGTTTAGAATCAGAGAGCCGCTCACACACAGATTTACACAACCTCAATGGTTAGAGTCACTCACCAGGAACACCAATAATGGCAATGATTGGGTAGATTATTTTCTCAGCCATGTCGATTGGAAGATGCATCTTCAGTGTGAAGTGAAGTGTCCCTTCGAGCTGCTGGCAGTCTCTCTGTCTTAAACTCTGAGGTTACCTATTCCCAAAGCCTTTAACATATACACTGCAGAATCACCTCAGGGACACTGAGGGAGCAACAAGATTTTAAAAAAATATTTGAACAAACAGATTGCGACATTGAGTTCAGTGATGGATAATTATCTTTAGATAAAATGAAATCTTTCCAAACACTGGATTCTGTTGATCACATTTATCATCTAACAACAAGTGGAAAGATGCTGTCCACTCAAACACCATCAGTCCCATCTCTCGATTTCACATTGTTTCAGTGATATCTGTCACTGGGCTGTGACGTTTCAGTAATGAAGTTTCAAATGTCACCGTGTCTCTCTCTGTGTGGTATTTAACTGTGGACATTCAGTGATGTGAATTAAGTGGGTTCTGGGTGAACATAGATTGTAAAATGATGTGAATCAATAATCTGGAACTATTTAACCTCAGACCCTCAGAGCCTGCAGCAGATACAAACACATCATCTCTTAGAGCAGTAAATATGCAGATTTAACTGTGACAAGTAACGCACAGACACCAACTGATACAGGCCCCACATCTGATACACAACCTTATGGGGGGAGAGAAATGGGTCCAGATGTGGAGAGGGAGACAGAGAGAGAGAGACAGGACCTGCGAATGTGGAAGGGATTGTGTGGAAGCAGATATTGTGAGAGGAATGGTGTTCATAATAGTAACTGAAACTCAGAGGAAGACAGCTCCATCGTAATGGACCCTGTGCTGTGTTCACATTAAATAGATCAGCTGGAGTATTGTGTCCTGTTCTGGGTCACACACTTTAGACAAGATGTGATGACATTGGCAAGAGAAATGGAGGAGAAGGTCCAACAGGAAAGAGGGAACTGTGGTGAGAGAGAGGGAGAGAAATGGGCAGAGAGAGTGATGGATACAGAGTGGGTAAGAGGTCGAGGAAGACAAATGAGGTGAGTGGGAGATGCAGTGCGAATGAGAGAGAGAGGTGTGCGTGTGGACTGAGAGAGTGAGAGACACAGAATAGAGATGGGCTGAGGGGGAGAATTGGGTGGGGTGAGAGAGACAGAAGTGGGGTCAGATAAAGAGAAGGGGTGAGAGGTGGGGAGAGAAGGATCAGTGATATGAAGTGGCCTGAGAGAAGCTGTGTTCTGGGGCAGAGGGAGGGAGTGAGTGGGAGTGTGAGTTTGTGAGAGGAAAGTGTGAGTGAGGGAGTGAATGTTACAGAGGGATTGTGTGAAAGAGTGTGTGAGAAGTGTGAGTGTGCAAGTGTGTGAGCGTGCAAGCGTGTGAGTTTGCATGTGTGTTTTTGTGTTTGTGGGTGCATGCAGTATATAAAGAGAGGGAGTGTGACAGAGGGAGCGAGAGTGTGGGAGTGTGTGAGGGTGACACAGGGGGGCAGAGGGCGTGTGGATTGTGTCAGGTCTGAGAGTGCTTGATAGTGTCTGTGTTTGTGGGTGTTTTTGTCATGGAAGATTGAAGATTAGAGTGTGTCTGTCTGTGAGCGTGTCCACGAGAGACAGCTTGTGATTGTGCGCATGTATGTTAGTGTGTGTACCAGAGAATGTGAGTGTGTGTTTGTGTGAGAGTGTGTGAGAGAGTGTGTGTTTGGGACAGTGAGGATATACAAATTCCTGAATGTGCATTTGAGAGGGTGTGTGAGTGATGTGAGAGTGTGAGTTTGTGTAAGTGTGTGAGAGAGTGTGTGTGTGTAATATTGTGTAAATGTGTGTGTGGGAGAGTGTACGTGAGTTGGTGAGGGTGTGTGTGAGTGTACATGAGTTGGTGAGGGTGTGTGTGTGAGTGTACGTGAGTTGGTGAGGGTGTGTGCGAGTGTACGTGAGTTGGTGAGGGTGTGTGTGAGTGTACGTGAGTTGGTGAGGGTGTGTGTGATTGTACGTGAGTTGGTGAGGGTGTGTGCGAGTGTACGTGAGTTGGTGAGGGTGTGTGTGACTGTACGTGAGTTGGTGAGGGTGTGTGTGTGTGTGTACGTGAGTTGTTGAGGGCGTATTTGAGTGTACGTGCGTTGGTGATGGTGTGTGTGAGTGTATGTGAGTTGGTGAGGGGGTGTGCGTGAGTGTACGTGAGTTGGTGAGGGTGTGTGTGTGAGCGTACGTGAGTTGGTGAGGGTGTGTGTGGGTGTGTACGCGAGATGTTGAGGGTGTGTGTGAGTGTATATGATTTGGTGAGGGTGTGTGTGAGTGTACGCAAGTTGGTGAGGGTGTGTGTGTGTGAGTGTACGCGAGTTGGTGAGGGTCTGTGAGAGTGTACATGAGTTGGTGAGGGTGTGTGTGAGAGTGCACGTGAGTTGTTGAGGATATGTGTGAGAGTGTACGTGAGTTGGAGAGGGTGTGTGTGAGTGTACGTGAGTTGGTGAGGGTGTGTGAGTGTACGTGAGTTGGTGAGGGTGTGTGTGAGTGTACGCAAGTTGGTGAGGGTGTAGAACATAGAACATAGAACATAGAAAGCCATAGCACAAACAGGCCCTTCGGCCCACAAGTTGCGCCGATCACATCCGCACCTCTAGGCCTATCTATAGCCCTCAATCCCATTAAATCCCATGTACTCATCCAGAAGTCTCTTAAAAGACCCCAACGAGTTTGCCTCCACCACCACCGACGTCAGCCGATTCCACTCACCCACCACCCTCTGAGTGAAAAACTTACCTGACATCTCCTCTGTATCTACCCCCCAGCACCTTAAACCTGTGTCCTCTCGTAGCAACCATTTCAGCCCTTGGAAATAGCCTCTGAGAGTCTACCCTATCCAGACCTCTCAACATCTTGTAAACCTCTATCAGGTCACCTCTCATCCTTCGTCTCTCCAGGGAGAAGAGACCAAGCTCCCTCAACCTATCCTCATAAGGCATGCCCCCCAATCCAGGCAACATCCTTGTAAATCTCCTCTGCACTCTTTCAATGGCTTAAACATCTTTCCTGTAATGAGGTGACCAGAACTGCGCGCAGTACTCCAAGTGGGGTCTAACCAGGGTCCTATAAAGCTGCAGCATTATCTCCCGACTCCTAAACTCAATCCCTCGATTAATGAAGGCCAGTACGCCGTACGCCTTCTTGACCGCATCCTCCACCTGCGAGGCCGATTTAAGAGTCCTATGGACCCGGACCCCAAGGTCCTTCTGATCCTCTACACTGCTAAGAATGGTACCCTTCATATTATACTGCTGCTTCATCCCATTGGATCTGCCAAAATGGATCACCACACACTTATCCGGGTTGAAGTCCATCTGCCACTTCTCCGCCCAGTCTTGCATTCTATCTATGTCTCGCTGCAACTTCTGACATCCCTCCAAACTATCCACAACACCACCTACCTTGGTGTCGTCAGCAAACTTACCAACCCATCCCTCTACTTCCTCATCCAGGTCATTTATGAAAATGACAAACAGCAAGGGTCCCAGAACAGATCCCTGGGGCACTCCACTGGTCACTGACCTCCATGCAGAGAAAGACCCCTCCACAGCCACTCTCTGCCTTCTGCAGGCAAGCCAGTTCTGGATCCACAAGGCAACAGCCCCTTGGATCCCATGCCCTCTCACTTTCTCAAGAGGTCTTGCATGGGGGACCTTATCGAACGCCTTGCTGAAGTCCATATAGACCACATCCACCGCTCTTCCTTCGTCAATGTGTTTGGTCACATTTTCAAAGAACTCAACCAGGCTCGTAAGGCACGACCTGCCCTTGACAAAGGGTGTGTGTGTGAGTGTACGTGAGTTGGTGAGGGAATGCATGTGAGTGTACGTGAGTTTGTGAGGGAATGTGTGTGAGCGTTACCGAGTTGGTGAGGGTGAGGGTGTGTGTGTGTGCGTGTTTGAGTGCACGCGAGTTGGTGAGGGTGTGTGTGAGGGTACGTGAGTTGTTGTGGGTGTGTTTGTGTATTCGCCAGTTGGTGAGGGTGCGTGTGTGTGTGTACGCAAGTTGGTGAGTGTGTAAGGGTACATGAATTGATGAGTGTGTCTGTGTGAGTGTACGTGAGTTGGTGAGTGTGTGTGTGTGTGAGTGTACGCGAGTTGGTGAGTGTGTGTGTGTGAGTGTACGTGAGTTGATGAGGGCGTGTGTGTGAGTGTACATGATTTGGTGAGGGTGTGTGTGAGTGTACGCGAGTTGGTGAGGGTGTGTGTAAGGGTATATGCGAGTTGGTGAGGGCGTGTGTGAGTGTACGTGAGTTGGTGAGGGGGTGTGTGTGAATGTACGTGAGTTGGTGAGGGTGTGTGTGAGTGTACGTGAGTTGGTGAGGGTGTGTGTGGGTGTGTACGCGAGATGTTGAGGGTGTGTGTGAGTGTACATGAATTGGTGTGGGTGTGTGTGTGTGTGTACGTGAGTTGGTGAGTGTGTGTGTGAGTGTACGTGAGTTGGTGAGGGTGTGTGTGAGGGTATGCGAGTTGGTGAGGGTGTGTGTGAGGGTATGCGAGTTGGTGAGGGTGTGTGTGTGAGTGTACGTGAGTTGGTGAGGGTGTGTGTGAGGGTATGCGAGTTGGTGAGGGAATGTGTGTGAGTGGACTTGAGTTGGTGAGGGTGTGTGTGAGGGTATGCGAGTTGGTGAGGGTGTGTGTGTGAGTGTACGTGAGTTGGTGAGGGTGTGTGTGAGGGTATGCGAGTTGGTGAGGGAATGTGTGTGAGTGGACTTGAGTTGGGGAGGGTGTGTGTGAGTGGACGCGAGTTGATGAGGGTGTGTGTGTGAGAGTGGACGTGAGTTGGTGAGGGTGTGTGAGTGTACGTGAGTTGCTGAGGGTGTGTGTGTGTGAGTGTACGTGAGTTGGTGAGGGTGTGTGTGTGAGTGTAGGTGAGTTGGTGAGGATGTGTGTGTGAGTGTACGTGAGTTGGTGAGGGTGTGTGTGTGAGTGTATGCGAGTTGGTGAGGGTGTGTGTGTGAGTGTACGTGAGTTGGTGAGGGTGTGTTTGAGTGTACGTTAGTTGGTGAGGGTGTGTGCATGAGTGTACGTGAGTTGGTGAGGGTGTGTGTGTGAGCCTAGGTGAGTTGGTGAGGGTGTGTGTGTGTCCGTGATTTGCGAGTGTGTCTTTGTGAGTGTACATGAACTGGATTGGGTGTGTGTGTGAGTGTGAGCGCGTTCGTGAGGGTGTGAGTGTGAGTGTACGCGAGTTGGTGAGGGTGTGTGTGAGTGTACGTGAGTTGGTGAGGGTGTGTGTGTACGTGAGTTTGTGAGGGTGTATGGGTGGGTGTACGTGAGTTGGTGTGTGTGTGAGTGACTGTACGTGAGTTGGAGAGGGGGTGTGTGACTGTACGCGAGTTGGTGAGGGTGTGTGCATGAGTGCGCGTAAGTTGGTGAGGGTGTGTGTGAGTGGTCGCGAGTTGGTGAGGGTGTGTGCATGAGTGTGCGTGAGTTGGTGAGGGTGTGTGTGTGAGTGTACGTGAGTTGGTGAGGGTGCGTGTGTGTGTGAGTGAGTGTGCGTGAGTTGGTGAGGGTGTGTGTGAGGGTATATGCGAGTTGGTGAGGGCGTGTCTTAGTGTACGTGAGTTGGTGAGGGGGTGTGTGTGAATGTACGTGAGTTGGTGAGGGCGTGTGTGAGTGTACGTGATTTTGTGAGTGTGTGTGTGTGAGTGTACGCGAGATATTGAGGGTGTGTGTGAGTGTACATGAATTGGTGTGGGTGTGTGTGAGTGTACGTGAATTGGTGAGGGTGTGTGTGTGAGTGTACGTGAGTTGGTGAGGGTGTGTGTGTGAGTGTACGTGAGTTGGTGAGGGTGTGTGTGAGTGTACATGAATTGGTGAGGGTGTGTGTGAGTGTACATGAATTGGTGAGGGTGTGGGTGTGAGTGTACGTGAGTTGGTGAGTGTGTGTGTGTGAGTGTACGTGAGTTGGTGAGGGTGTGTGTGAGTGTACGTGAGTTGGTGAGAGTGTGTGTGAGGGTATGCGAGTTGGTGAGGGAATATGTGTGAGTGGACGTGAGTTGGTGAGGGTGTGTGTGTGTGAGTGTGCATGATTTGGTGAGGGTGTGTGTGAGTGTATGTGAGTTGTTGTGGGTGTGTTTGTGTATTCGCCAGTTGGTGTGGGTGTGTGTGAGAGTGTACGCAAGTTGGTGAGTGTGTGAGGGTACATGAATTGCTGAGTGTGTGTGCGTGAGTGTACGTGAGTTGGTGAGGGTGTGTGTGTGTGAGTGTACACGAGTTGTTGAGGGTGTGTCACTGAGTGTACGCGAGTTGGTGAGGGTGTTTTTGTGTGAGTACACGCGAGTTGGTGAGGGTGTTTGTGTGAGTGTACGTGCGTTGGCGGGGGTGTGTTTGAGTGTACGTTAGTTGGTGAGGGTGTGTGTGTGTGAGTGTACGCGAGTTGGTGAGGGTGTGTGTGTGAGTGTACGCGAGTTGGTGTGTGTGTGTGTGTGAGCCTAGGTGAGTGGGTGAGGGTGTGTGTGTGTCCGTGAGTTGGCGAGTGTGTCTTTGTGAGGTTACATGAGTTGGTGTGGGTGTGTCTTTGTGAGGGTACATGAGTTGGTGTGGGTGTGTGTGTGAGTGTAAGCGAGTTCGTCAGGGTGTGAGTGTGAGTGTTTGCGAGTTGGTGAGGGTGTGTGTGTGTGTGTACGTGAGTTGGTGAGGGCGTATTTGAGTGTACGTGAGTTGGTGATGGTGTGTGTGAGTGGATGTGAGTTGGTGAGGGGGTGTGCGTGAGTGTACGTGAGTTGGTGAGGGTGTGCGTGGGTGTGTACGCGAGATGTTGAGGGTGTGTGTGAGTGTACATGAATTGGTGAGGGTGTGTGTGAGTGTACGCAAGTTGGTGAGGGTGTGTGTGTGAGGGTACGTGAGTTGGTGAGGGTGTGTGTGAGTGTACGCGAGTTGGTGAGGGAGTTTGAGAGTGTACATGAGTTGGTGAGGGTGTGTGTGAGAGTGTATGTGAGTTGGTGAGGGTATGTGTGAGAGTGTACGTGAGTTGGAGAGGGTGTGTGTGAGAGTACGCGAGTTGGTGAGGGTGTGTGAGTGTACGTGAGTTGGTGAGGGTGTGTGTGTGAGTGTACGCAAGTTGGTGAGGGTGTGTGTGAGTGTACGTGAGTTGGTGAGGGTGTGTGTGAGTGTACGCGAGTTGGTGAGGGTGTGTGTGTACGTGAGTTTGTTAGGGTGTATGGGTGGGTGTACGTGAGTTGGTGTGTGTGTGAGTGACTGTACGTGAGTTGGAGAGGAGGTGTGTGACTGTACGCGAGTTGGTGAGGGTGTGTGTGTGAGTGTACGCAAGTTGGTGAGGGTGTGTGTGTGAGTGTACGTGAGTTGGTGAGGGTGTGTGTGAGTGTACATGAGTTGGTGAGGGTGTGTGTGTGAGTGTACGTGAGTTGCTGAGGGTGTGTGTGAGTGTACATGAGTTGGTGAGGGTGTGTGTGTGAGTGTACGTGAGTTGGTGAGGGTGTGTGTGAGTGTACATGAGTTGGTGATGGAATGTGTGTGTGCGTTACCGAGTTGGTGAGGGTGTGTGTGTGTGCGTTACCGAGTTGGTGAGGGAATGTGTGTGTGCGTTACCGAGTTGGTGAGGGTGAGGGTGTGTGTGTGTGTGCGTGTGTGAGTGTACGTGAGTTGGTGAGGGTCTGTGTGAGGGTACGTGAGTTGCTGTGGGTGTGTTTGTGTATTCGCCAGTTGGTGAGGGTGTGTGTGCGTGTGTACGCAAGTTGGAGTGTTTGTGGGTACAAGAATTGATGAGTGTGTCTGTGTGAGTGTACGTGAGTTGGTGAGGGTGTGTGTGAGTGTACACGAGTTGGTGAGGGAATGCATGTGAGTGTACATGAGTTGGTGATGGAATGTGTGTGTGCGTTACCGAGTTGGTGAGGGTGAGGGTGTGTGTGTGTACGTGAGTTGGTGAGGGTGTGTGTGTGTGTATGTGAGTTGGTGAGGGTGTGTGTGTGTACGTGAGTTGGTGAGGGTGTGTGTGTGTGAGTGTACATGATTTGGTGAGGGTGTGCGTGAGTGTAATTGAGTTGTTGTGGGTGTGTTTGTGTATTCGCCAGTTGGTGAGGGTGTGTGTGAGTGGATGTGAGTTGGTGAGGGGGTGTGCGTGAGTGTACGTGAGTTGGTGAGGGTGTGCGTGGGTGTGTACGCGAGATGTTGAGGGTGTGTGTGAGTGTACATGAATTGGTGAGGGTGTGTGTGAGTGTACGCAAGTTGGTGAGGGTGTGTGTGTGAGGGTACGTGAGTTGGTGAGGGTGTGTGTGAGTGTACGCGAGTTGGTGAGGGAGTTTGAGAGTGTACATGAGTTGGTGAGGGTGTGTGTGAGAGTGTATGTGAGTTGGTGAGGGTATGTGTGAGAGTGTACGTGAGTTGGAGAGGGTGTGTGTGAGAGTACGCGAGTTGGTGAGGGTGTGTGAGTGTACGTGAGTTGGTGAGGGTGTGTGTGTGAGTGTACGCAAGTTGGTGAGGGTGTGTGTGAGTGTACGTGAGTTGGTGAGGGTGTGTGTGAGTGTACGCGAGTTGGTGAGGGTGTGTGTGTACGTGAGTTTGTTAGGGTGTATGGGTGGGTGTACGTGAGTTGGTGTGTGTGTGAGTGACTGTACGTGAGTTGGAGAGGAGGTGTGTGACTGTACGCGAGTTGGTGAGGGTGTGTGTGTGAGTGTACGCAAGTTGGTGAGGGTGTGTGTGTGAGTGTACGTGAGTTGGTGAGGGTGTGTGTGAGTGTACATGAGTTGGTGAGGGTGTGTGTGTGAGTGTACGTGAGTTGGTGAGGGTGTGTGTGAGTGTACATGAGTTGGTGAGGGTGTGTGTGTGAGTGTACGTGAGTTGGTGAGGGTGTGTGTGAGTGTACATGAGTTGGTGATGGAATGTGTGTGTGCGTTACCGAGTTGGTGAGGGTGTGTGTGTGTGCGTTACCGAGTTG
Organism: Mustelus asterias; assembly: GCF_964213995.1. Classification (NCBI taxonomy): domain Eukaryota; kingdom Metazoa; phylum Chordata; class Chondrichthyes; order Carcharhiniformes; family Triakidae; genus Mustelus; species Mustelus asterias. The sequence goes on along the minus strand of NW_027591021.1, from coordinate 96,420 downwards.
GTGAGGGAATGTGTGTGTGCGTTACCGAGTTGGTGAGGGTGAGGGTGTGTGTGTGTGTGCGTGTGTGAGTGTACGTGAGTTGGTGAGGGTCTGTGTGAGGGTACGTGAGTTGCTGTGGGTGTGTTTGTGTATTCGCCAGTTGGTGAGGGTGTGTGTGCGTGTGTACGCAAGTTGGAGTGTTTGTGGGTACAAGAATTGATGAGTGTGTCTGTGTGAGTGTACGTGAGTTGGTGAGGGTGTGTGTGAGTGTACACGAGTTGGTGAGGGAATGCATGTGAGTGTACATGAGTTGGTGATGGAATGTGTGTGTGCGTTACCGAGTTGGTGAGGGTGAGGGTGTGTGTGTGTACGTGAGTTGGTGAGGGTGTGTGTGTGTGTATGTGAGTTGGTGAGGGTGTGTGTGTGTACGTGAGTTGGTGAGGGTGTGTGTGTGTGAGTGTACATGATTTGGTGAGGGTGTGCGTGAGTGTACGTGAGTTGTTGTGGGTGTGTTTGTGTATTCGCCAGTTGGTGAGGGTGTGTGTGAGAGTGTACGCAAGTTGCAGAGTCTGTGGGGGTACATGAATTGATGAGTGTGTGTGCGTGAGTGTACGTGAGTTGGTGAGGGTGTGTGTGTGTGAGTGTACATGAGTTGGTGATGGTGTGTCAGTGAGTGTACGCGAGTTGGTGAGGGTGTTTTTGTTTGAGTATACGCGAGTTGGTGAGGGTGTTTGTGTGAGTGTACGTGCGTTGGCGAGGGTGTGTTTGAGTGTACGTTAGTTGGTGAGGGTATGTGTGTGAGTGTACGGGAGTTGGTGAGGGTGTGTGCGTGAGCCTAGGTGAGTTGGTGAGCGTGTGTGTGTGTCCGTGAGTTGGCGGGTGTGTCTTTGTGAGGGTACATGAGTTGGTGTGGGTGTGTGTGTGAGTGTAAGCGAGTTCGTGAGGGTGTGAGTGTGAGTGTACGCGAGTTGATGGGGCTGTGTGTGTGAGTGTACGCGAGTTGGTGAGGGTGTGTGTGTGAGTGTGCGTGAGTTGGTGAGGGTGTGTGTGAGTGTACGTGAGTTGGTGACTGTGTCACTATTTACAGTGATTCTTGGGGATTGTGTCTCTATTTGGAGTGATCCTTGGGGATTATGTCACTATTTAGTGTGATCCTTGGGGACTGTGTCACTTTTTAGAGTGATCCTTGGGGATTGTGTCACTATTTAGAGTGATCCTTGTGGGGTTTGTCGCAATTTAGAGTGATCCTTGGGGATTGTGTCACTATTTGGAGTGATCCCTGGGGACTGTGTCACTATTTAGAGTGATCCTTAGGGATTGTGTCACTATTTAGAAACATTGAAACATAGAATACTTAGCTCCTGTAATTAAATGCACTGGAACTACTGAATTAGAACGCAGCTAACTGTGCACTGGAACATCAGAATGCAGTTCGCTGTTACGAGAACATCAGAACTGAAGTGGATGGCCTCACACTGACGATTCATAGATTTGCAGTGTTTTTTTGTGCTGTAGCTTTACCAACTCACTTAGTCTCTCTGTGTTCCTAATTTCTAAGAATTAAATACAGTCAAATTCTAATTCAATTACAGCTAGTAGGTCAGGAAACGTAAGCATAGAAACATAGAAAACTACAGCACAAAACAGTCCCTTCGGCCCCACAAGTTGTGCCGAACATATCCCTAACTTTTAGGCCTACCGATAACCCTCTATCCTATTAAGTCCCATGTACTCATCCAGGAGTCTCTTAAAAGTCCCTATTCAGTTCCTATTCAGTGTCTTAGAGATAGGATGTATGCACATTTAGAAAGGAATAAACTCATGAACGATAGTCAGCATGGTTTTGTGAGAGGGAGGTCATGCCTCACTAACCTGGTGGAGTTTTTTGAAGAAGTGACCAAAATCGTTGACGAGGTAAGGGCCGTGGATCTCGTCTATATGGACTTTAGTAAAGCGTTTGACAAAGTCCCTCATGGTCGGCTGGTGAAAAAGGTTGGATCTCATGGGACAAAGGGGGAGTTGGCTAGATGGGTGGAGAACTGGCTTGGTCACAGAAGACAGAGGGTGGTAGTGGAAGGGTCTTTCTCCGGCTGGAGGCCTGTGACTAGTGGTGTTCCACAGGGCTCTGTATTGGGACCTCTGCTGTTTGTGATTTATATAAATGATCTGGAAGAAGGTGTAACTGGGGTGATCAGTAAGTTTGCGGACGACACAAAATTGGCAGGACCTTGCAGATAGTGAGGAACATTGTCAGAGGCTACAGAAGGATATAGATAGGCTGGAAATTTGGGCAACGAAATGGCAGATGGAGTTCAATTCTGATGAATGCGAAGTGATGCATTTTGGTAGAAATAATGTAGGGAGGAGCTATATGATAAATGGCAGAACCATAAAGGGTGTAGATACGGAGAGGGACCCAGGTGTGCAAGTCCACAGATCCTTGAAAGTGACGTCACAGGTGGAGAAGGTGGTGAAGAAGGCATATGGCATGCTTGCCTTTATAGGACGGGGCATAGAGTATAAAAGTTGGGGTCTGATGTTTCAGATGTACAGAACGTTGGTTTGGCCGCATCTGGAATACTGCGTCCAGTTCTGGTCGCCACACTACCGAAAGGACGTGGAGGCTTTGGAGAGAGGACAGAGGAGGTTTACCAGGATGTTACCTGGTATGGAGGGGCTTAGTTATGAGGAGAGATTGGGTAAACTGGGGTTGTTCTCCCTGGAAAGACGGAGGATGAGGGGAGACTTAATAGAGGTGTATAAAATTATGAAAGGCATAGATAGGGTGAACGGTGGGAAGCTTTTCCCCAGGTCGGTGGTGACGTTCACGAGGGGTCATAAGTTCAAGGTGAAGGGGGGGAGGTTTAACACAGATATCAGAAGGACATATTTTACACAGAGGGTGGTGGGAGCCTGGAATGCGCTGCCAGGCAAGGTGGTGGAGGCGGACACACTGGGAACGTTTAAGATTTATCTAGATAGCCACTTGAACGGAGTGGGAATGGAGGGATACAAAAGAATGGTCTAATTTGGACCAGGGAGCGGCGCGGGTTCGAGGGCCGAAGGCCCTGTTCCTGTGCTGTATTGTTCTTTGTTCTTTGTTCAGTTTGCCTCCACCACCACTGAAGGGAGCCGATTCCACTCGCCCACCATCCTCTGTGTGAAAAACGTCCCCCGAACATTTCCCCTGTACCTACACCCCAGCACCGTAAACCTGTGTCCTCTCGTAGCAGCCATTTCCGAACTGGGAAAAAGCCTCTAAGTCCACCCGACCTATGCCTCTCAACATCTTATATACCTCGATTAGGTCTCCTCTCATCCATCTTCTCTCCAAGGAGAAAAGACCGAGCTCCCTCAGCCTATTCTCATAAGGCATGCCACTCAATCCATGCAACATCCTTGTAAATCTTCTCTGCACCCTTTCAATCTTTTCCACATCCTTCCTATCGTGAGGCGACCAGAACTGAGCACAGTATTCCAAGTGGGGTCTGACGAGGGTCTTATATAGCTGCATCATTATCCCCGGACTCCGAAACTCAGTCCCTCGATTGAGAAAGGCCAGCACGCCATCCGCCTTCTTAACCACCTCCTCCACCTGCGGGGCCGATTTCAGAGTCCTATGGACCCGGACCCCAAGTACTTCTGATTCTCAACAGTACTCAGAGCCTTTCCCTTTATATTGTACTCCTTCATCCCATTCGACCTGCCAAAATGTACCACTGTGCATTTATCTGGGTTGAAGTCCATCTGCCACTTCTCCGCCCAGTCTTCCATTCTATCTATGTCCCTCTGTAACTTCTGACATCCCTCCAGACTATCCACAACCCCACCAACCATCGTGTCGTCGACAAACCGACCAACCCATCCCTCTGCTTCCTCAACCAGGTCATTAATGAAAATGACAAACAGCAAGGGTCCCAGAACAGATCCCTGGGGCACACCACTGGTGACCGACCTCCATTTAGAAAAAGACCCATCTATACGTACTCTCTGCCTCCTTTGGGAAAGCCAGTTCTGGATCCACAGCGCAGCAGGCCCTTGGATCCGATGCCCTCTCAGTTTCTCGAGAGACCCTTGGGGATTGTGTCACGAGATTGATCCTTGGGGACTGTGTCACTATTTAGAGTGATCCTGGGGGATTGAGTCACTATTTAGAGTGATCCTTGGGGACTGTGTCACTATTTAGAGTGATCCGTGGGGACTGTGTCACTATTTAGAGTGATCCTGGGGGATTGTGTCACGATTTAGAGTGATCCTTGGGGATTGTGTCACTATTTGGAGTGATCCTTGGGGATTGTGTCACTATTTAGAGTGATCCTTGGGGATTGTGTCAGTATTTAGAGTGATCCTGGGGGATTGTGTCACTATTTAGAGTGATCGTTGGGGATTGTGTCACTATTTAGAGTGATCGTTGGGGATTGCGTCACTATTTAGAGTGATCCTTGGGGGTTGTGTCACTATTTATTGTGATCCTTGGGGATTGTTTCACTATTTAGAGTGATCCTTGGGGGTTGTGTCACTATTCAGAGTGATCCTTGGGGATTGTGTCACTATTGAGTGTGATCCTTGGGGATTGTGTCACTATTGAGAGTGATCCTTGGGGATTGTCTCACTATTTAGAGTCATCCTTGGTGATTGTGTCATTATTTAGAGTGATCCTTGGGGATTGTGTCATTATTCAGAGTGATCCTTGGGGATTGTGTCACTATTTAGAGTGATCCTTGGGGATTGTGTCACTATTTCGAGTGATCCTTGGGGATTGTGTCACAATTTAGAGTGGTCCATAGGGATTATGTCACTATGGAGAGTTATACTTAAGGATTGTGTCAATATTTATTGTGATCCTTGGGGAAGGTGTCACTATTCAGAGTGATTCTTAGGGTTTGTGTCAGTACTTACAGTGATTCTTGGGGATTGTGTCACTTTTTAGGGTGATCCTTGGGGATTGTGTCACTATTCAGAGTGATTCTTGGGGTTTGTGTCAGTATTTACAGTGATCCTTGGGGATTGTGTCACTTTTTAGGGTGATCCTTGGGGATTGTGTCACTATTCAGAGTGATTCTTGGGGTTTGTGTCAGTATTTACAGCGATCCTTGGGGATTGTGTCACTATTTAGAGTGGTCCTTTGGTTATTGTGTCACTATTTAGACTGATCCTCGTGGATTGTGTCACTATTTAGCGTGATCCTTGGGGATTGAGTCACTATTTAGCGTGATCCTTGGGGATTGTGTCACTATTCAGTCAGATCCTTGGGGATTGTTTCAATATTTAGAGTGATCCGCGTAGATTGTTTCACTATTTAGAGTGATCCTTTGGGATTCTGTCGGTATTTTGTCTGATCCTTAGGGATTGCATCACTATTTAGAGTGATCCTAGTGGATTGTGACACTATTTAAAATGATCCTTGTGGATTGTGTCACTATTTAGTGTGATCCTTGTGGATTGTGTCACTATATAGAGTGATCCTTGGGGATTGTGTCACAATTTAGAGTGATCCTTGGCGATTGTGTCACTATTTAGAGTGATCCTTGGGGATTGTGTCACTATTTAGGTGATAATTGGAGATTGAGTCACTATTTCGCGTGATCTTGGGGATTGTGTCACTATTTATTGTGATTCTTGGGGATGTGTCACTATTTAGAGTGATTCTTGGGGATTGTGTCACTATTTAGAGTGATTCTTGGGGATTGTGTCTCGATTTCCAGGAATCCTAGGGGTGTGTGTCACTATTTAAAATGATCCTCGTGGATTGTGTCACTATTGAGAGTGATCCTTCTGGATTGTGTCACGATTTAGAGTGATCCTTGGGGATTGTGTCACTATTTAGAGTTATCCTTGGGGATTGAGTCACGATTTAGAGTGATCCATTGCGATTGTGTCACTATTTAGAGTGATGTTTGGGGATTGTGTCTCTGTTCAGAGTGATCCTTGGGGATTGTGTCACTATTGAGAGTGATCCTTGGGGATTGTGTCACTATTTAGAGTGATTCTTGGGGATTGTGTCACTATTTAGAGCGATGCTTGGGGATTGTGTCAGTATTTACAGTGATCCTTGGGAATTGTGTCACTATTTTGAGTGATCCTTGGGGATTGTGTCACTATTTACAGTGATCCTTGGGAATTGTGTCACTATTTACAGTGATCCTTGGGGATTGTGTCTATATTTTCAGTAATCCTAGGGGATCATGTCAGTATTCAGATTCATTCCTGGGGATTTTGTCACTATTTAGAGTGATCCTTGTGTATTGTGTCACTGTATAGAGAGATCCGTGAGGTATGTGTCAATTTCTAGAGTGATCCTTGGGGACTGTGTCTCTATTTAGAGTGATCCTTGAGGATTGTGTCACTATTTCGAGTGATCCTTGGGGATTGTGTCACTATTTAGAGTGATCCTTGGGGATTGTGACACTATTTAGAGTGATCCTTGGGGATTGTGTCACTATTTGGAGTGGTCTTTGGGGATTGCGTCACTATTTAGAGTGATCCTTGGGGATTGTGACACTATTTAGAGTGATCCTTGGGGATTGTGTCACTATTTAGAGTGATTCTTGGGGATTGTGTCACTTTTTAGGGTGATCCTTGGGGATTGTGTCACTATTCAGAGTGATTCTTGGGGTTTGTGTCAGTATTTACAGTGATCCTTGGGGATTGTGTCACTTTTTAGGGTGATCCTTGGGGATTGTGTCACTATTCAGAGTGATTCTTGGGGTTTGTGTCAGTATTTACAGCGATCCTTGGGGATTGTGTCACTATTTAGAGTGGTCCTTTGGTTATTGTGTCACTATTTAGACTGATCCTCGTGGATTGTGTCACTATTTAGCGTGATCCTTGGGGATTGAGTCACTATTTAGCGTGATCCTTGGGGATTGTGTCACTATTCAGTCAGATCCTTGGGGATTGTTTCAATATTTAGAGTGATCCGCGTAGATTGTTTCACTATTTAGAGTGATCCTTTGGGATTCTGTCGGTATTTTGTCTGATCCTTAGGGATTGCATCACTATTTAGAGTGATCCTAGTGGATTGTGACACTATTTAAAATGATCCTTGTGGATTGTGTCACTATTTAGTGTGATCCTTGTGGATTGTGTCACTATATAGAGTGATCCTTGGGGATTGTGTCACAATTTAGAGTGATCCTTGGCGATTGTGTCACTATTTAGAGTGATCCTTGGGGATTGTGTCACTATTTAGGTGATAATTGGAGATTGAGTCACTATTTCGCGTGATCTTGGGGATTGTGTCACTATTTATTGTGATTCTTGGGGATGTGTCACTATTTAGAGTGATTCTTGGGGATTGTGTCACTATTTAGAGTGATTCTTGGGGATTGTGTCTCGATTTCCAGGAATCCTAGGGGTGTGTGTCACTATTTAAAATGATCCTCGTGGATTGTGTCACTATTGAGAGTGATCCTTCTGGATTGTGTCACGATTTAGAGTGATCCTTGGGGATTGTGTCACTATTTAGAGTTATCCTTGGGGATTGAGTCACGATTTAGAGTGATCCATTGCCATTGTGTCACTATTTAGAGTGATGTTTGGGGATTGTGTCACTGTTCAGAGTGATCCTTGGGGATTGTGTCACTATTGAGAGTGATCCTTGGGGATTGTGTCACTATTTAGAGTGATTCTTGGGGATTGTGTCACTATTTAGAGCGATGCTTGGGGATTGTGTCAGTATTTACAGTGATCCTTGGGAATTGTGTCACTATTTTGAGTGATCCTTGGGGATTGTGTCACTATTTACAGTGATCCTTGGGAATTGTGTCACTATTTACAGTGATCCTTGGGGATTGTGTCTATATTTTCAGTAATCCTAGGGGATCATGTCAGTATTCAGATTCATTCCTGGGGATTTTGTCACTATTTAGAATGATCCTTGTGTATTGTGTCACTGTATAGAGAGATCCGTGAGGTATGTGTCAATTTCTAGAGTGATCCTTGGGGATTGTGTCTCTATTTAGAGTGATCCTTGAGGATTGTGTCACTATTTCGAGTGATCCTTGGGGATTGTGTCACTATTTAGAGTGATCCTTGGGGATTGTGACACTATTTAGAGTGATCCTTGGGGATTGTGTCACTATTTGGAGTGGTCTTTGGGGATTGCGTCACTATTTAGAGTGATCCTTGGGGATTGTGACACTATTTAGAGTGATCCTTGGGGATTGTGTCACTATTTAGAGTGATTCTTGGGGATTGTGTCACTATTTAGAGCGATGCTTGGGGATTGTGTCAGTATTTACAGTGATCCTTGGGAATTGAGTCACTATTTTGAGTGATCCTTGGGGATTGTGTCACTATTTACAGTGATCCTTGGGAATTGTGGCACTATTTACAGTGATCCTTGGGGATTGTGTCTATATTTTCAGTAATCCTAGGGGATCATGTCAGTATTCAGATTCATTCCTGGGGATTTTGTCACTATTTAGAGTGATCCTTGTGTATTGTGTCACTGTATAGAGAGATCCGTGAGGTATGTGTCAATTTCTAGAGTGATCCTTGGGGATTGTGTCTCTATTTAGAGTGATCCTTGAGGATTGTGTCACTATTTCGAGTGATCCTTGGGGATTGTGTCACTATTTAGAGTGATCCTTGGGGATTGTGACACTATTTAGAATGATCCTTGGGGATTGTGTCACTATTTGGAGTGGTCTTTGGGGATTGCGTCACTATTTAGAGTGATCCTTGGGGATTGTGACACTATTTAGAGTGATCCTTGGGGATTGTGTCACTATTTAGAGTGATCCTTTGGGATTGTGTCACTATTTAGAGTGATTCTTTGGGATTGTGTTACTATTTAGAATGATCCTTGGGGATTGTGTCACAATTTAGAGTGATCCTTGGGGATTGTGTCAGTATTTAGAGTGATCCTTGGGGATTGTGTCACTATTTAGAGTGATCCTTGGGGATTGTGTCACTGTTTAGAGTGATCCTTGGGGATTGTGTTACTATTTATAGTGATCCTTGGGAATTGTGTCACTATTTACAGTGATCCTTGGGGATTGTGTCACTATTTACAGTGATCCTTGGGAATTGTGTCACTATTTACAGTGATCCTTGGGGATTGTGTCTATATTTTCAGTATTCCGAGGGGATCATGTCAGTATTCAGATTCATTCCTGGGGATTGTGTCACTATTTTGAGTGATCCTTGTGTATTTTGTCACTGTATAGAGAGATCCGTGAGGTATGTGTCAATTTCTAGAGTGATCCTTGGGGATTGTGTCAGTATTTAGAGTGATCCTTTGGGATTGTGTCACTATTTAGAGTGATCCTTGGGGATTGTGTCACTATTTAGAGTGATCCTTGGGGATTGTGTCACTATTTGGAGTGATCCTTGGGGATTGTGTCACTATTGAGAGTGATTCTTGGGGATTGTGTCACTATTTAGAGCGATGCTTGGGGATTGTGTCAGTATTTACAGTGATCCTTGGGAATTGTGTCACTATTTTGAGTGATCCTTGGGGATTGTGTCACTATTTACAGTGATCCTTGGGAATTGTGTCACTATTTACAGTGATCCTTGGGGATTGTGTCTATATTTTCAGTAATCCTAGGGGATCATGTCAGTATTCAGATTCATTCCTGGGGATTTTGTCACTATTTAGAGTGATCCTTGTGTATTGTGTCACTGAAAAGAGAGATCCGTGAGGTATGTGTCAATTTCTAGAGTGATCCTTGGGGATTGTGTCTCTATTTAGAGTGATCCTTGAGGATTGTGTCACTATTTCGAGTGATCCTTGGGGATTGTGTCACTATTTAGAGTGATCCTTGGGGATTGTGACACTATTTAGAGTGATCCTTGGGGATTGTGTCACTATTTGGAGTGGTCTTTGGGGATTGCGTCACTATTTAGAGTGATCCTTGGGGATTGTGACACTATTTAGAGTGATCCTTGGGGATTGTGTCACTATTTAGAGTGATCCTTTGGGATTGTGTCACTATTTAGAGTGATTCTTTGGGATTGTGTTACTATTTAGAATGATCCTTGGGGATTGTGTCACAATTTAGAGTGATCCTTGGGGATTGTGTCAGTATTTAGAGTGATCCTTGGGGATTGTGTCACTATTTAGAGTGATCCTTGGGGATTGTGTCACTATTTAGAGTGATCCTTGGGGATTGTGTTACTATTTACAGTGATCCTTGGGAATTGTGTCACTATTTACAGTGATCCTTGGGGATTGTGTCACTATTTACAGTGATCCTTGGGAATTGTGTCACTATTTACAGTGATCCTTGGGGATTGTGTCTATATTTTCAGTAATCCGAGGGGATCATGTCAGTATTCAGATTCATTCCTGGGGATTGTGTCACTATTTTGAGTGATCCTTGTGTATTTTGTCACTGTATAGAGAGATCCGTGAGGTATGTGTCAATTTCTAGAGTGATCCTTGGGGATTGTGTCAGTATTCAGATTCATTCCTGGGGATTGTGTCACTATTTTGAGTGATCCTTATGTATTTTGTCACTGTATAGAGAGATCCGTGAGGTATGTGTCAATTTCTAGTGTGATCCTTGGGGATTGTGTCACTATTTAGAGTGATCCTTGGGGATTGTGACACTATTTAGAGTGATCCTTGGGGATTGTGTCACTATTTAGAGTGATCTTTGGGGATTGTCTCAGTATTTAGACTGATCTTTGGGGATTGCGTCACTATTTAGAGTGATCCTTGGGGATTGTGTTACTATTTAGAGTGATCCTTTGGGATTGTGTCACTATTTAGAGTGATCCTCTGGGATTGTCTTACTATTTAGAATGATCCTTGGGGATTGTGTCACAATTTAGAGTGATCCTTGGGGATTGTGTCAGTATTTAGAGTGATCCTTGGGGATAGTGTCACTACTTAGAGTGATCCTTGGGGATTGTGTCACTATTTAGAGTGATCCTTGGGGATTGTGACACTATTTAGAGTGATCCTTGGGGATTGTGTTACTATTTAGAGTGATCCTTTGGGATTGTGTCACTATTTAGAGTGATCCTCTGGGATTGTGTTACTATTTAGAATGATCCTTGGGGATTGTGTCACAATTTAGAGTGATCCTTGGGGATTGTGTCAGTATTTAGAGTGATCCTTGGGGATAGTGTCACTTCTTAGAGTGATCCTTGGGGATTGTGTCACTATTTAGAGTGATCCTTGGGGATTGTGACACTATTTAGAGTGATCCTTGTGCATAGTGTCACTATTTAGAGTGATCTTTGGGGATTGTGTCAGTATTTAGACTGATCTTTGGGGATTGCATCACTATTTAGAGTGATCCTTGGGGATTGTGACACTATTTAGAGTGATCCTTGGGGATTGTGTCACCATTTAGAGTTATCCTTGGGGATTGTGTCACTATTCAGAGTGATCCTTGCGGATTGTGTCACTATTTAGAGTGATCCTTGGGGATTGTGTCACTATTTATTGTGATCCTTGGGGATTGTGTCACTGTTTAGAGTGATCTTTGGGGATTGCGTCACTATTTAGAGTGATCCTTGGGGATTGTGTCACTATTTAGAGTGATCCTTGGGGATTGCGTCACTATTTAGAGTGATCCTTGGGGATTGTGTCACTATTTAGAGTGATCCTTGGGGATTGTGAAACTATTTAGAGTGATCTTGGGGATTGTGTCACTATTTAGAGTGATCCTTGGGGATTGTGTCACTATTTAGAGTGATCGTTGGGGATTGTGTTACTATTTAGAATGATCCTTGGGGATTGTGTCACAATTTAGAGTGATCCTTGGGGATTGTGTCACTATTTAGAGTGATCCTTGGGGATTGTGTCACTACTTAGTGTGATCCTTGGGGATTGTGTCACTATTTAGAGTGATCCTTTGGGATTGTGTCACTATTTAGAGTGATCCTTGGGGATTGTGTTACTATTTAGAATGATCCTTGGGGATTGTGTCACAATTTAGAGTGAACCTTGGGGATTGTGTCAGTATTTAGAGTGATCCTTGGGGATTGTGTCACTATTTAGAGTTATCCTTGGGGATTGTGTCACTATTTAGAGTTATCCTTGGGGATTGAGTCACGATTTAGAGTGATCCATTGCGATTGTGTCACTATTTAGAGTGATCTTTGGGGATTGTGTCACTATTGAGAGTGATCCTTGGGGATTGTGTCACTATTTAGAGTGATCCTTGGGGATTGTGTCACTATTTAGAGCGATGCTTGGGGATTGTGTCAGTATTTACAGTGATCCTTGGGAATTGTGTCACTATTTTGAGTGATCCTTGGGGATTGTGTCACTATTTACAGTGATCCTTGGGAATTGTGTCACTATGTGAAATGATCCTTGGGGATTGTGTCACTAATTAGAGTGATCCTTGGGGATTGTGTCACTGTTTAGAGTGATCCTTGTGTATTGTGTCACTGTATAGAGAGATCCGTGACGTATGTGTCAATTTCTAGAGTGATCCTTGGGGATTGTGTCTCTATTTAGAGTGATCCTTGGGGATTGTGACACTATTTAGAGTGATCCTTGGGGATTGTGTCACTATTTAGAGTGATCCTTTGGGATTGTGTCACTATTTAGAGTGATTCTTTGGGATTGTGTTACTATTTAGAATGATCCTTGGGGATTGTGTCACAATTTAGAGTGATCCTTGGGGATTGTGTCAGTATTTAGAGTGATCCTTGGGGATTGTGTCACTATTTAGAGTGATCCTTGGGGATTGTGTCACTATTTAGAGTGATCCTTGGGGATTGTGTTACTATTTACAGTGATCCTTGGGAATTGTGTCACTATTTACAGTGATCCTTGGGGATTGTGTCACTATTTACAGTGATCCTTGGGAATTGTGTCACTATTTACAGTGATCCTTGGGGATTGTGTCTATATTTTCAGTAATCCGAGGGGATCATGTCAGTATTCAGATTCATTCCTGGGGATTGTGTCACTATTTTGAGTGATCCTTGTGTATTTTGTCACTGTATAGAGAGATCCGTGAGGTATGTGTCAATTTCTAGAGTGATCCTTGGGGATTGTGTCAGTATTCAGATTCATTCCTGGGGATTGTGTCACTATTTTGAGTGATCGTTGTGTATTTTGTCACTGTATAGAGAGATCCGTGAGGTATGTGTCAATTTCTAGTGTGATCCTTGGGGATTGTGTCACTATTTAGAGTGATCCTTGGGGATTGTGACACTATTTAGAGTGATCCTTGGGGATTGTGTCACTATTTAGAGTGATCTTTGGGGATTGTCTCAGTATTTAGACTGATCTTTGGGGATTGCGTCACTATTTAGAGTGATCCTTGGGGATTGTGTTACTATTTAGAGTGATCCTTTGGGATTGTGTCACTATTTAGAGTGATGCTCTGGGATTGTCTTACTATTTAGAATGATCCTTGGGGATTGTGTCACAATTTAGAGTGATCCTTGGGGATTGTGTCAGTATTTAGAGTGATCCTTGGGGATAGTGTCACTACTTAGAGTGATCCTTGGGGATTGTGTCACTATTTAGAGTGATCCTTGGGGATTGTGACACTATTTAGAGTGATCCTTGGGGATTGTGTTACTATTTAGAGTGATCCTTTGGGATTGTGTCACTATTTAGAGTGATCCTCTGGGATTGTGTTACTATTTAGAATGATCCTTGGGGATTGTGTCACAATTTAGAGTGATCCTTGGGGATTGTGTCAGTATTTAGAGTGATCCTTGGGGATAGTGTCACTTCTTAGAGTGATCCTTGGGGATTGTGTCACTATTTAGAGTGATCCTTGGGGATTGTGACACTATTTAGAGTGATCCTTGTGGATAGTGTCACTATTTAGAGTGATCTTTGGGGATTGTGTCAGTATTTAGACTGATCTTTGGGGATTGCATCACTATTTAGAGTGATCCTTGGGGATTGTGACACTATTTAGAGTGATCCTTGGGGATTGTGTCACCATTTAGAGTTATCCTTGGGGATTGTGTCACTATTCAGAGTGATCCTTGCGGATTGTGTCACTATTTAGAGTGATCCTTGGGGATTGTGTCACTATTTATTGTGATCCTTGGGGATTGTGTCACTGTTTAGAGTGATCTTTGGGGATTGCGTCACTATTTAGAGTGATCCTTGGGGATTGTGTCACTATTTAGAGTGATCCTTGGGGATTGCGTCACTATTTAGAGTGATCCTTGGGGATTGTGTCACTATTTAGAGTGATCCTTGGGGATTGTGAAACTATTTAGAGTGATCTTGGGGATTGTGTCACTATTTAGAGTGATCCTTGGGGATTGTGTCACTATTTAGAGTGATCCTTGGGGATTGTGTTACTATTTAGAATGATCCTTGGGGATTGTGTCACAATTTAGAGTGATCCTTGGGGATTGTGTCACTATTTAGAGTGATCCTTGGGGATTGTGTCACTACTTAGTGTGATCCTTGGGGATTGTGTCACTATTTAGAGTGATCCTTTGGGATTGTGTCACTATTTAGAGTGATCCTTGGGGATTGTGTTACTATTTAGAATGATCCTTGGGGATTGTGTCACAATTTAGAGTGAACCTTGGGGATTGTGTCAGTATTTAGAGTGATCCTTGGGGATTGTGTCACTATTTAGAGTTATCCTTGGGGATTGTGTCACTATTTAGAGTTATCCTTGGGGATTGAGTCACGATTTAGAGTGATCCATTGCGATTGTGTCACTATTTAGAGTGATCTTTGGGGATTGTGTCACTATTGAGAGTGATCCTTGGGGATTGTGTCACTATTTAGAGTGATCCTTGGGGATTGTGTCACTATTTAGAGCGATGCTTGGGGATTGTGTCAGTATTTACAGTGATCCTTGGGAATTGTGTCACTATTTTGAGTGATCCTTGGGGATTGTGTCACTATTTACAGTGATCCTTGGGAATTGTGTCACTATGTGAAATGATCCTTGGGGATTGTGTCACTAATTAGAGTGATCCTTGGGGATTGTGTCACTGTTTAGAGTGATCCTTGTGTATTGTGTCACTGTATAGAGAGATCCGTGACGTATGTGTCAATTTCTAGAGTGATCCTTGGGGATTGTGTCTCTATTTAGAGTGATCCTTGGGGATTGTGTCACTACTTAGAGTGATCCTTGGGGATTGTGTCACTATTTAGAGTGATCCTTTGGGATTGTGTCACTATTTAGAGTTATTCTTTGGGATTGTGTTTCTATTTAGAATGATCCTTGGGGATTGTGTCACAATTTAGAGTGATCCTTGGGGATTGTGTCAGTATTTAGAGTGATCCCTTGGGATTGTGTCACTATTTAGCGTTATCCTTGGGGATTGTGTCACTATTTAGAGTGATCCTTGGGGATTGTGTCACTATTTGGAGTGATCCTTGGGGATTGTGTCACTATTTAGGTTGATCTTTGGGAATTGTGTCACTATGTGGAATGATCCTTGGGGATTGTGTCACTAATTAGAGTGATCCTTGGGGATTGTGTCACTGTTTAGAGTGATCCTTGTGTATTGTGTCACTGTATAGAGAGATCCGTGACGTATGTGTCAATTTCTAGAGTGATCCTTGGGGATTGTGTCTCTATTTAGAGTGATCCTTGGGGATTGTGTCACTGTTTAGAGTGATCCTTGGGGATTGTGTCAGTATTTAGAGTGATCCTTGTGGATAGTGTCACTACTTAGAGTGATCCTTGGGGATTGTGTCACTATTTAGAGTGATCCTTGGGGATTGTGTCCCAATTTAGAGTGATCCTTGGGGATTGTGTCAGTATTTAGTGTGATCCTTGTGGATATTGTCACTACTTAGAGTGATCCTTGGGGATTGTGTCACTATTTAGAGTGATCCTTGGGGATTGCGTCACTATTTAGAGTGATCCTTGGGGATTGTGTCACTATTTAGAGTGATTCTTGGGGATTGTGTCACTATTTAGAGCGATGCTTGGGGATTGTGTCAGTATTTACAGTGATCCTTGGGAATTGTGTCACTATTTTGAGTGATCCTTGGGGATTGTGTCACTATTTACAGTGATCCTTGGGAATTGTGTCACTATTTACAGTGATCCTTGGGGATTGTGTCTATATTTTCAGTAATCCTAGGGATTTTGTCACTATTTAGAGTGATCCTTGTGTATTGTGTCACTGTATAGAGGGACATGAATATAGCTGAGGAGGACACTGGGTTGCAAGGGAGTAGAATAGACAGTATTACAGTTGATAAGGAGGATGTGCAGGATATTCTGGAGGGTCTGAAAATAGATAAATCCCCTGGTCCGGATGGGATTTATCCAAGGATTCTCTGGGAGGCAAGAGAAGTGATTGCAGAGCCTCTGGCTCTGATCTTCAGGTCGTCGTTGGCCTCTGGTATAGTACCAGAAGATTGGAGGTTAGCGAATGTTGTCCCATTGTTTAAGAAGGGGAACAGAGACTTCCCCGGGAATTATAGACCGGTGAGTCTCACTTCTGTTGTCGGCAAGATGTTGGAAAAAATTATAAGGGATAGGATTTATAGTTATTTGGAGAGTAATGAATTGATAGGTGATAGTCAGCATGGTTTTGTGGCAGGTAGGTCGTGCCTTACTAACCTTATTGAGTTTTTTGAGAAAGTGACCAAGGAGGTGGATGGGGGCAAGGCAGTGGACGTGGTATATATGGATTTTAGTAAGGCGTTTGATAAGGTTCACCATGGTAGGCTTCTGCAGAAAATGCAGATGTATGGGATTGGGGGTGATCTAGGAAATTGGATTAGGAATTGGCTAGCGGATAGGAAACAGAGGGTGGTGGTTGATAGTAAATATTCATCATGGAGTGCGGTTACAAGTGGTGTACCTCAGGGATCTGTTTTGGGGCCACTGCTGTTTGTAATATTTATTAATGATCTGGATGAGGGTATAGTTGGGTGGATTAGCAAATTTGCTGATGACACCAAAGTCGGTGGTGTGGTAGACAGAGAGGAAGGGTGTCGTAGTTTGCAGGAAGACTTAGACAGGTTGCAAAGTTGGGCCGAGAGGTGGCGGATGGAGTTTAATGCGGAGAAGTGTGAGGTAATTCACTTTGGTAGGAATAACAGATGTGTTGAGCATAGGGCTAACGGGAGGACTTTGAATAGTGTGGAGGAGCAGAGGGATCTAGGTGTATGTGTGCATAGATCCCTGAAAGTTGGGAATCAAGTAGATAAGGTTGTTAAGAAAGCATATGGTGTCTTGGCGTTTATTGGTAGGGGGATTGAATTTAGGAGTCGTAGCGTTATGTTGCAACTGTACACAACTCTGGTGCGGCCGCACTTGGAGTACTGTGTGCAGTTCTGGTCCCCACATTACAGGAAGGATGTGGAGGCTTTGGAGAGGGTGCAGAGGAGGTTGCCTGGTATGGAGGGGAGATCCTATGAGGAGAGGCTGAGGGATTTGGGATTGTTTTCGCTGGAAAGGCGGCGGCTAAGAGGGGATCTTATTGAAACATATAAGATGATTAGAGGTTTAGATAGGGTGGATAGTGATAGCCTTTTTCCTCTGATGGAGAAATCCAGCACGAGGGGGCATGGCTTTAAATTGAGGGGGGGTAGTTATAGAACCGATGTCAGGGGTAGGTTCTTTACCCAGAGGGTGGTGAGGGATTGGAATGCCCTGCCAGCATCAGTAGTAAATGCGCCTAGTTTGGGGGCGTTTAAGAGATCCGTAGATAGGTTCATGGACGAAAAGAAATTGGTTTAGGTTGGAGGGTCACAGTTTTTTTTTTTAACTGGTCGGTGCAACATCGTGGGCCGAAGGGCCTGTTCTGCGCTGTAATGTTCTATGTTCTATCCGTGAGGTATGTGTCAATTTCTAGAGTGATCCTTGGGGATTGTGTCTCTATTTAGAGTGATCCTTGAGGATTGTGTCACTATTTAGAGTGATCGTTGGGGATTGTGACACTATTTAGAGTGATCCTTGGGGATTGTGTCACTATTTCGAGTGGTCTTTGGGGATTGCGTCACTATTTAGAGTGATCCTTGGGGATTGTGACACTACTTAGAGTGATCCTTGGGGATTGTGTCACTATTTTAAGTGATTCTTGGGGATTGTGTCACTATTTAGAGCGATGCTTGGGGATGTGTCAGTATTTACAGTGATCCTTGGGAATTGTGTCACTATTTTGAGTGATCCTTGGGGATTGTGTCACTATTTACAGTGATCCTTGGGAATTGTGTCACTATTTACAGTGATCCTTGGGGATTGTGTCTATATTTTCAGTAATCCTAGGGGATCATGTCAGTATTCAGATTCATTCCTGGGGATTTTGTCACTATTTAGAGTGATCCTTGTGTATTGTGTCACTGTATAGAGAGATCCGTGAGGTATGTGTCAATTTCTAGAGTGATCCTTGGGGATTGTGTCTCTATTTAGAGTGATCCTTGGGGATTGTGTCACTATTTAGAGTGATCCTTGGGGATTGTGACACTATTTAGAGTGATCCTTGGGGATTGTGTCACTATTTGGAGTGGTCTTTGGGGATTGCGTCACTATTTAGAGTGATCCTTGGGGATTGTGACACTATTTAGAGTGATCCTTGGGGATTGTGTCACTATTTAGAGTGATCCTTGGGGATTGTGTCACTACTTAGAGTGATCCTTGGGGATTGTGTCACTATTTAGAGTGATCCTTTGGGATTGTGTCACTATTTAGAGTGATTCTTTGGGATTGTGTTACTATTTAGAATGATCCTTGGGGATTGTGTCACAATTTAGAGTGATCCTTGTGGATTGTGTCAGTATTTAGAGTGATCCTTGGGGATTGTGTCACTATTTAGAGTGATCCTTGGGGATTGTGTCACTTTTTAGAGTGATCCTTGGGGATTGTGTTACTATTTAGAGTGATCCTTTGGGATTGTGTCACTATTTAGAGTGATCCTCTGGGATTGTCTTACTATTTAGAATGATCCTTGGGGATTGTGTCACAATTTAGAGTGATCCTTGGGGATTGTGTCAGTATTTAGAGTGATCCTTGGGGATAGTGTCACTACTTAGAGTGATCCTTGGGGATTGTGTCACTATTTAGAGTGATCCTTGGGGATTGTGACACTATTTAGAGTGATCCTTGGGGATTGTGTTACAATTTAGAGTGATCCTTTGGGATTGTGTCACTATTTAGAGTGATCCTTGGTGATTGTGTTTACTATTTAGAGTGATCCTTTGGGATTGTGTCACTATTTAGAGTGATCCTTGGGGATTGTGTTACTATTTAGAATGATCCCTGGGGATTGTGTCACAATTTAGAGTGATCCTTGGGGTTTGTGTCACTATTTAGAGTGATCCTTGGGGATTGTGTCACTACTTAGAGTGATCCTTGGGGATTGTGTCACTATTTAGAGTGATACTTTGGGATTGTGTCACTATTTAGAGTGATCCTTGGGGATTGTGTTACTATTTAGAATGATCCTTGGGGATTGTGTCACAATTTAGATTGATCCATGGGGATTGTGTCAGTATTTAGAGTGATCCTTGGGGATAGTGTCACTACTTAGAGTGGTCCTTGGGGATTGTGTCACTATTTAGAGTGATCCTTGGGGATTGTGTCACGATTTAGGTTGATCTTTGGGAATTGTGTCACTATTTGAAATGATCCTTGGGGATTGTGTCAGTATTTATAGTGATCCTTGGGGATTGTGTCACTATTTAGAGTGATCCTTGGGGATTGTGTCATTACTTAGAGTGGTCCTTGGGGATTGTGTCACTATTTAGTGTGATCCTTGGTGATTGTGTCACTATTTAGAGTGAACCTTGGGAATTGTGTCACTATTTAGAGTCATCCTTGGGGATTGTGTCACTATTGTGAGTGATCCTTGGGGATTGTGTCACTATTTAGAGTGATCCTTGGGGATTGTGTCACTATTTGGAGTGATCCTTGGGGATTGTGTCACTATTTAGAGCGATCGTTGTGGATTGTGTCACAATTTAAAACGATCCTTGTGGATTGTGTCAAGATTTCGAGTGATCCTTTGGGATTGTGTCACTATTTAGGGTGATCCTTGAGGATTGTGTCACTTTTTAGAGTCATTCTTTGGGATTGTGTGACGATTTAGAATGATCCTTGGGGATTGTGTCACGATTTCGAGTGATCCTTGGGGATTGTGTCACTTGACCTACAATGCCACCCCCCCCCCCCCCACCTTTTTTCCCTCTGCCTCTATCCCGCCTGAAACATTGGAACCCTGGAACATTGAGCTGCCAGTCCTGCCCCTCCTGTAGCCAAGTTTCACTCATGGCTATAATGTCATATTTCCATGTGTCTATCCACGCCTTCAGCTCATCTGCCTTCCCCACAATACTCCTGGCATTGAAATAGACACACCTCAAAAGATTATTTCCACCACACTCTACTCTTCCATTTGTGATTTTGCTTGAACTAACCTGTCTTTTGACCCCTGCTCCACTATCTGCTCTGGCACTCTGGTTCCCACCACCCAGCAAATCTAGTTTAAACGCTCCCCAATAACACTAGCAAATCTCCCTGCAAGTATATTGGTTCCCTTGCAGTTTAAGTGTAACCCGTCTCTCTTGTACAGGTCCCACCTGCCCCAGAAGAGGTCCCAATGATCCAAGAATTGGAAACCCTGCCCCCTGCACCAGTTCCTCAGCCACGTGTTTATCCGCCCGAGCATCCTACTCCTGCCCTCACTGGCATGTGGCTCAGGTAGCAATCCTGAGATTACTACCCTCGGGGTCCTGCTTTTTAACTTCCTTCCAAGCTCTTTGTACTCACACTTTAGGACTTCCTCACTCTTCCTTCCCACGTCATTTGTACCGACGTGTCCCACGACATCTGGCTGATCACCTTCCCTCTTTAGAACGCTGTGCACGCGATCAGAGACATCGCTGACCTTGGCACCTGGGAGGCAACAAACCATGCGGGAGTCTCTGTCCCGACCACAGAACCTCCTGTCTGTACCTCTGACCATTGAGTCCCCTATCACTCCTGCTCTCCTCTTCTTCATCCCACCCTTTTGCGCTGTCGAACCAGACTCAGTATCAGAGTTCCAGCTGTCGCAGCTTGTCCCAGGTAAAGCATCTCCCACAACAGTATCCAATTCAGTATACCTGTTGTGGAGGGGTCTTGGCCACAGGGGAACCCTGCTCTGCCTGACCTTTCACACTGCCATTTCCTCTCCTTACAGTAACCCAATTTCCTGTGCTCGGCTGCTTCGTTGTAACTATCTCCCTAAAGCTACTGTCTATAAACTTCTCATTCTCCCGAATTAGATGGAGGTCATCAAGCTCCTTCTCCAGTTCCCGCTTTGCTAGCAGCTGCAGCTGAATGCATCTTTTGCAGGTGCTGTCGTCAGGGATACCGGAGGTCTCCCTGATCTCCCACATCCTGCAGGAGGAGCATTCCAACATCTTGCCTGGCATTTTTTTTACTCTGGGGAAAAACAAGAATGCACCTTAAACCTATGTCCTCTCGTACTTGCCGTCTCTACCCTCAGAAAGGGCATCTGACTCTCCACTCGATCCATGACACTCATAATCTTGTAAACCTCTATCAGGTCGCCCCTCAACCTCCGTTGTTCCAGTGAAAACAAACCGAGCTCATCCAATCTCTCCTCACAGCTAATACCATCCAGAGCAGCCAACATTCAGGTAAACCTCTTCTGTACCCTCTCCACAGCATCCACACCCTTCTGTGGTGTGGCAACCAGAATTCTACATCAATATTTTAAATGTGACCGAACTAAGTTTCTGTACAGCTGCAGCATGACCTGCCAATTTGTAAACTCAATGCCCCGACCGATGAAGGCGAGCTTGCCGTCTGCCTTCTTGACTACCTTATCCACCTGTGTTACCACTTTCATTGATCGGGGGATATATACGCCCAGGTCTCTCTGCTGTCAATTCTCCTCAATGGTTATTTCGTAAACTGTATAATTCCTACATGTATTAAACCTTCCAAATTGCATCACCTCACATTTATGTGGATGAAACTCCATCTGCCATTTTTCCACCAAAGTTTCCAACCAGTCTATATCCTGCTGTATCCTCTGACAATCCTCTTCACTCCTGCAACTCCACCAATTTCTGCGTCGTCTGCGAACTTACCAATCAGACCAGCTGCATTTTCCTCCAAATCATTTGCAATAAACAACGAAGAACAAAGGTCCCAGAACTGTGTAACACCGCTAGTCATAGCCTTCCAGTCAGAAAAGTCACCACCTACTCTTACACCCTGCCTTCTCTGGCCAAGCCAATTCGGTATCCATCTTGCCAGCTCACCTCCGATTCCGTGTGACTTCACCATTTTTTTGCCATTCCAGCATGAGGTATCTTGTCAAAGCCTTGACTGAAGTCCATGTCCACAACATCCACTGCCTTTGCCCTATCTATCATCTTCGTCACTTGCTCGAAAAACTCCATCAAGATCTTGTGGCTCGACCTTTCCTTCAGAAAGCCATCTTGCCCGTCGCTAATACGTCCACTTATTTCCAATTGGCAGTAAAACTGTCTCGAAGAATCCTCTCCAATAATTTCTCTACTACTGACATAATGGTCATCTGACTGTAATTACCTGGATTATCCTTGCTACCCTTCGTAAACAAAGGAACAACATTGGCTATTCTCCAATTTTCTGGGACTTCCCCTGCAGCCAGTGAGGATACAGAGATTTCTCTCAAGGCCCCAGCCTCCTCCCTTGCCTCTCTCAGTATTCTGGGGTAGATCCTATCAGGCCCTGGGGACTTGTCTACCTGAATGTTTTCAAGACCTGCAATATTTCCTCCTTTTTGATCTCAACATGACTCCAACTACCGACACACCCTTTCCCAGACTCATCATCCACCAAGCCCTTTTCTTTGGTGGATACTGACGCAAAGTATTCATTTAACACCTCACCCATTTCGTCCGGCTCCACGTATGGATTTATATATATATATATATATATTATATAAACCTTGGGTTTTTCCTGAATCCTGCAGGCCAATGAGTTTTCATGATCCGTTTAATCCCTCCTGACTCCTTGCTTCAGTTTCTTTCTGCTTTCCTTGTATTCCACATTTGCTCCGTGTGTTTCCAGCCTCCTCACCTTGACAAATGCTTCCTTTTTCCCATTGACGAGGCTCAAAATGTCTCCCATTACGGAAAGTTCCCGAAACGTGCAATATTGATCCTTCATCCTGACAGGAATGTGTCGGTCCTCAATTCCTATCAACTTACACTTCAATGCCACCCACATGAACAAAGAACAACGAACAGAACAGCACGGGAACAGGCCCTTCGGCCCTCCAAGCCTGCGCCGCTCATGTGCCCAACTAGACCATTCGGTTGTCTCCCTCTATTCCCAGTCTGTTCATGTGACTATCTCGATAAGTCTTGAATAATCCCAGTGTGTCTGCCTCAATCACCTTGCTTGGCAGTGCATTCCAGGCCCCCACCACCCTCTGTGTAAAATACGTCCCCCTGACATCTGTGTTGAACCTTGCCCCCCTCACCTTCAACCCGTGACCCCTTGTGTTCGTCACCACCAACCTGGGAAAAAGCTTCCCACTGTTCACCCTATCTATGCCCTTCGTAATTTCATACACCTCTATTAGGTCGCCCCTCATCCTCTGTCTTTCCAGGGAGAACAACCCCAGTTTACCCAATCTCTCCTCATAGCTAAGACCCTCCATACCAGGCAACATCCGAGTACTCTCTGTACTCTCTCCAAAGCCTCCACGTCCTTCTGGTAGTGTGGCGACCAGAACTGGACGCAGTATTCCAAATGTGGCCGAACCAACGTTCTATACAGCTGCAACATCATATGCCAACTTTTACATTCGATGCCCCGTCCAATAAAGGCAAGCATGCCATATACCTTCTTGACCACCCTCTCCACCTGTGCTGCCACCTTTAAGGATCTGTGGACTTGTCCACCCAGGTCCCTCTGTGTGTCGAGACTCCTGATGGTCCTGCCATTTATTGTATAGCTCCCCTTTACATTCGATCTCCCGAAATGCCAGACGTTGATTTGCCCTCAAACATCTGCCCCCAATCTACATCCTTCAGTTCCTGCCAAACACTGTTGTAATTAGACTTCTTCCAATTTAGCATCTTCACTTGAGGACTACACTTATCTCTATCCATCAGTACCTTGAAGCTTACTGTTGTGGTCACTGTTCCTGATCTGCTCCCCTGCTGAAACCTCGACCACCTGGCTGGACTCATTCCCCAATAGCAGGTCCAGTATGGCCCCTTCTCTAGTTGGACTATCTACATACTGTTTGATGAAGCCCTCCTAGATGGTCCTTACAAACTCTGCCCCATTACCCCAGGACGAAGTGAGTCATGGTAATACAGGTGAAGTTAAAATCACCCATCACAACAACCCTGTTACTTTTACACCTTGCCGAAATCTGCCTCCATATCTGTTCCTCTATCTCCCGCAGGCCCTTGGGGGGCGTGTAGGAAACTCCCAACATTGTAATTACACTCTTCCTATTCCTGAGCTCTTCCCACATTATTTCGCTGTCTGAGCACTCCGAGTTGTCCTCCTGCACTACAGCTGCGACATTCCCCTTAAGCTTTTTCCCAGGTCGGAGGTGACGATCACGAGGGGTCACGGGCTCAAGCTGAGAGGGGCGAAGTATAACTCAGACATCAGAGGGACGTTTTTTACTCAGAGGGTGGTGGGGGCCTGGAATGCGCTGCCAAGTAGGGTGGTGGAGGCAGGCACGCTGACATCGTTTAAGACTTACCTGGATAGTCACATGAGCAGCCTGGGAATGGAGGGATACAAACGATTGGTCCAGTTGGACCAAGGAGCGGCACAGGCTTGGAGGGCCGAAGGGCCTGTTTCCTGTGCTGTACTGTTCTTTGTTCTAACCAGTAGTGCAACTCCACCACCCCTTTTGCATGCCCCTCTGTCCAGCCTTAAGCATCTGTATCCGCGAATGTCAAATCGTCAATCCTGTCCTTCCCTTAACCAAGTCTCTGGAATGGCAACAACATCAAAGTTCCAAATAATAATCCAAGCTCTAAGTTCATCTGTCTCACCTGCAAAACTTTTAGCATTGAAGCAAATGCACTTCAGTCCACCAGGCCCCCTTTGATCAGCCATCTTTCCCTGACAGGTACAGCATGGGGATCGGTATAGAGCAAAGCTCCCTCTACATTGCCCCCCCATCAAATACTCCCAGGACAGCTACAGCATGAGGATAGATACAGAGTAAAGCTCCCTCTACACTGTCCCCATCAAACACTCCCAGGGCAGGTCCAGCACGGGGTTTGATGCAGAGTAAAGCTCCCTCTACACTGTCCCCATCAAGCACACCCTGGACAGGTACAGCACGGGGTTAGATACAGAGTAAGGCTCCCTCTACACTGTCCCCCATCAAACATTCTCAGGAGAGGTACAGCACGCGTTTAGGTACAAAGTAAAGCTCCATCCACACTGTCCCCATCAAACACTCCCAGGACAGGTACAGCACGGGGTTAGATACAGAGTAAGGCTCCCTCTACACTGTCCCCCATCAAACAATCTCAGGACAGGTGCAGCACGGGGTTAGGTACAGAGTAAAGCTCCATCTACACTGTCCCCATCAAACACTCCCAGGACAGGTACAGCATGGGTTTAGGTACAGAATAAAGCTGCTTCTACACTGTCCCCCATCAAACACTCCCAGGACAGATACAGCACGGGGTTAGATACAGAGTAAAGCTCCCTCTACACTGTCCCCATCAAACACTCCCAGGACAGATACAGCACGGGGTTAGATGCAGAGTAAAGCTCCCTCTACATTGTCCCCATCAAATGCTTTTGGCAATTTCCCTTCATAATCTTTGCCTGCAGCACAGTCTGAGTGTGAGTCTGTGGCTGTGAGTGTGATTGTGTGCCTATCTTGTGCTGTGTGGGAGATTTCAGAATCTAACAGAAGCTTCCCTTCCTTGCCTTCTCCTGTCCTATGTTCTCCTTGACATCCAAAGCGCACCTCATGTTGAAAGCTCGAATCATTGAAACAGACTGTATTCCTGTTTTTGTCAGTGAGGAAATTGCAGAACCACAGACCAATAGCAGGTGCATTCAGACAGTACAAAGCCCAATGGAGTTTATTTTGGAATGCTACAATATTGTTCCACTCAGTACACTGCGTGCCTTAATGCTGCAGAAAGATTTTACCATATCTATTCTGATCACATTGGCAACATTTCACTGGGTCAATGTTCCCATCAATTTCTAAATCTTTCCACACAGCAATCTCTCAGTTTCAGCATGTGTTTCCTTGTTTGTTTCTCCCTGGTTTGTGTGGATTCTCTGATAGATTCCTCGTCCTTATCCTCCCCATGTGCAGTTGTCCACACCCCATGTCCCTGTCCTGCTCCCAAACGCGGCATCCCATTGCAATAAGGCAGGTGATACAGGAGCGTTTCAGTGAGTGCAGAAGGTGAGTTCTGATTCTGACCCAGCTGTGTGGGTTTGCTGGGTTAACCCCATCATCCAGTGACAGTTTAATCAGGGCATTTATTGTTAGAAATCTAAGTGTTAATCAGTCACTCTTTGTGTCTCTGCCGACATGTTTGCATGCCTGTGTCTGTGTGTGCCTCTCTGTGTCTGAGTGTTTTTTTGTGTTCATGTTTTAATAAGTGCCAATTTGCCGTAATGTTCCAGCTTAATATACTTGTTTCTGAATCTCAAACAGCCTGCGGTCCATTGCAAATCCACAATAATGTTTAAATTGGTGAATATCTCCCCGTCTCTCTGTGACTCTCTCTGTTCCTCACTTGCTCAATTTGTCCATCTCCGTCCCAGCGAGAAGCATGAAATACTGCAGAACTCTCACCCACTCTCTGAGTCTCTCTCAATCTCTCCCTCTCTCTTTCTCTCTCTCTCTAAATCTCTCAAACTCTCTCTGTCACACACACTGTTGCTTGTGTTCCTCGATTACAGGAATTCTGAAGGCCATGCAAACCAGTAAAATACTTGCAGCGAGTCCCCACAACATGAGGGAGTGGAGAGAGAAAAGGGATGTGTTACCAATCTCACTGTGGACTGTATATCGATTGTGACTGTCTTCAAAACTGCCCATAAGTCTGCTAACACTTCATTGATTCAGATTAAATTAAAACTGACCTGTATTCTCCCCAGTTGCGTTCTGTTAACTCCCCTGGATTCCACAAACACCTGTCTCCACAACTGTCAATCCCGCTCCCCAGCTCTCCCTCTCTCCCTCCCTCATCCCTTGGGAAATAAGGAAAAGCAGGTGACAGAAGTGTTAGTGAGGGATCACTTTGGGACCAGTGACCATAATTCCATTAGTTTTAAGATAGCTATGGGGAATGAAAGGTCTGGCCCAAAGTTTAAAATTCTAAATTGGGGCAAGGCCAATTTTGATGGTATCAGGCAGGAACTTTCAAAAGTGAATTGGGGGAGTCTGTGGGAAGGCAAAGGGATGTCTGATAAGTGGCAGGCTTTTAAAAGTGTGTTAATCAGGGTTCTGGGTAAGCACATTCCACTTGGAGTGAAGGGCAAGGCTGGTAGAAGTAGGGAACCCCGGATGACTGGGGTTCTTGAGGTCCTGGTCAAGAAGAAGATGGAGACCATGACATGCATAGGCAGCTTGATCGAGTGAATCCCTTGAAGAGAATAGGGGTTTGGGAGTAGAGTTGAGGGAAATCAGGGGGGCAAAAAGGGTACACAAGATTGTTTTGGCAGACAAGTCAAAGGAGAATCCAAAGAGCTTCTACAAATACATAAAGACCAAAAGAGTAACTAGGGAGAGAGTTGTGTCTCACTAAGATCAACAGGGTCATCTATGTGCGGATCCACAAGAGTTGGGGAGATCCTAAATGAATATTCCTCATCATTATTCACTGTTGAGAAAAGTATGGATGTGAGGGAACTTGGGGAAATAAATAGTGATGTCTTGAGGAGTGTACATATAACGGAGAAGGAGGTGCTGGAAGTCTTAAAGCACATCAAGGTAGATAAATTCCCTGATGAGGTATATCCCAGGACGTTGTGGGAGGCTTGGGAGGAAATTGCGGTTCCCCGAGCAGAGACATTTGAATCATTGATAATCACATGTGAGATGCCTGAAGATTGGAGGGTGGCAAATGTTGTGCCTTTGTTTAAAAAGGGCTGCAGGGAAAAGCCTGGGTGCTACAGGCCGGTGAGCCTCACATCTGTGGTGGGTCAGTTTTTGGAAGGTATTTTGAGAGACAGGATCTATAGGCATTTAGAGACGCATGGACTGATTAGGAACAGTCAGCATGGCTTTGTGAGTGGAAAATCATGTCTCATAAATTTGATTGAGTTTTTTGAAAGGGTAACCAAGGAGGTAGATGAGGGCAGTACAGTTGATGTTGTCTACATGGACTTTAGCAAGGCCTTTGACAAGGTACCTCATGGTAAGTTGTTGAGTAATGTTAAATCTCACGGGATCCAGTCTGAGGTAGCTGAATGGAAACAAAATTGGCTTGCTGACAGAAGACAGAGGGTGGCTGTAAAGGTTTGGTTTTCACACTGGAGGCCTGTGACCAGCGGAGTGCCTCGGGGATTGGTGCTGGGTCCACTGTTATTTGTCATTTATATGAACGATTTAGATGAGAAGATAGGGAGGCATGGTTAGTAAGTTTGCAGATGACACCAAGATTGGTGGCATAGTGGACAGTGAAGAAGGTTACCTCGAAATGCAACGGGATCTTGGTCAATTGGGCCAGTGAGCTGACAAATCGCAGATGGAGTTGAATTTAGATCAATGTAAGGTGATGCATTTTGGTAGATTGTACCAGGGCAGGACTTATTCAGTGAATGGCAGAGCGGTGGATAGAGTGACAGAACAAAGAGATCTCGGGGTTTAAAAAGAAGGGCGGCATGGACAAGTTGGTCGGAAAGGCCTGTTTCCATGCTGTAATCCTCTTCAACTCTGTGACTCTCCCTTAGTCGCCCCGGCTCTCCCAGCCTTGCCCTTTTTCTTCCCACCCTCGCCCCCTCTCTCCCTCCCTCGCGCCCTCTCTCCCTCCCTGGCCCCCTCCCTCTCTCCCTCATCCCCTCTCTCCCACTAAGAGGTGATGTGTTTGGATCTGCTGCAGGGTCTGAATTTTCTGAGAAGTCCCATTGTTGTTGAGCTGCAGTAGATTGAGGGATGGAATATTATTTTGGAAATTAAGTAGTTCCAGATTTTTGATTCATGGAATTTTGCAATTTATGCTCATCCATTTTAATCGTTTTCATGAATAGAAATACTTCCGTAAGGAACTCAAGGGCACACTGATCAATGAAACTATTGGGTTGAGTGAAATCTTGTACATTGTGAGTGAAATCTCCATCTCATGGAGCTGCCTCCATTTTTGATTTTGGAAGAGTTTAAAAACAGGAGAACATAGAACATAGAACATAGAACATTACAGCGCAGAACAGGCCCTTCGGCCCACGATGTTGCACCGACCAGTAAAAAAAAAAACTGTGACCCTCCAACCTAAACCAATTTCTTTTCGTCCATGAACCTATCTACGGATCTCTTAAACGCCCCCAAACTAGGCGCATTTACTACTGATGCTGGCAGGGCATTCCAATCCCTCACCACCCTCTGGGTAAAGAACCTACCCCTGACATCGGTTCTATAACTACCCCCCCTCAATTTAAAGCCATGCCCCCTCGTGCTGGATTTCTCCATCAGAGGAAAAAGGCTATCACTATCCACCCTATCTAAACCTCTAATCATCTTATATGTTTCAATAAGATCCCCTCTTAGCCGCCGCCTTTCCAGCGAAAACAATCCCAAATCCCTCAGCCTCTCCTCATAGGATCTCCCCTCCATACCAGGCAACATCCTGGTAAACCTCCTCTGCACCCTCTCCAAAGCCTCCACATCCTTCCTGTAATGTGGGGACCAGAACTGCACACAGTACTCCAAGTGCGGCCGCACCAGAGTTGTGTACAGTTGCAACATAACGCTACGACTCCTAAATTCAATCCCCCTACCAATAAACGCCAAGACACCATATGCCTTCTTAACAACCTTATCTACTTGATTCCCAACTTTCAGGGATCTATGCACACATACACCTAGATCCCTCTGCTCCTCCACACTATTCAAAGTCCTCCCGTTAGCCCTATACTCAACACATCTGTTATTCCTACCAAAGTGAATTACCTCACACTTCTCCGCATTAAACTCCATCCGCCACCTCTCGGCCCAACTTTGCAACCTGTCTAAGTCTTCCTGCAAACTACGACACCCTTCCTCACTGTCTACCACACCACCGACTTTGGTGTCATCAGCAAATTTGCTAATCCACCCAACTATACCCTCATCCAGATCATTAATAAATATTACAAACAGCAGTGGCCCCAAAACAGATCCCTGAGGTACACCACTTGTAACCGCACTCCATGATGAATATTTACTATCAACCACCACCCTCTGTTTCCTATCCGCTAGCCAATTCCTGATCCAATTTCCTAGATCACCCCCAATCCCATACATCTGCATTTTCTGCAGAAGCCTACCATGGTGAACCTTATCAAACGCCTTACTAAAATCCATATATACCACGTCCACTGCCTTGCCCCCATCCACCTCCTTGGTCACTTTCTCAAAAAACTCAATAAGGTTAGTAAGGCACGACCTACCTGCCACAAAACCATGCTGACTATCACCTATCAATTCATTACTCTCCAAATAACTATAAATCCTATCCCTTATAATTTTTTCCAACATCTTGCCGACAACAGAAGTGAGACTCACCGGTCTATAATTCCCGGGGAAGTCTCTGTTCCCCTTCTTAAACAATGGGACAACATTCGCTAACCTCCAATCTTCTGGTACTATACCAGAGGCCAACGACGACCTGAAGATCAGAGCCAGAGGCTCTGCAATCACTTCTCTTGCCTCCCAGAGAATCCTTGGATAAATCCCATCCGGACCAGGGGATTTATCTATTTTCAGACCCTCCAGAATATCCTGCACATCCTCCTTATCAACTGTAATACTGTCTATTCTACTCCCTTGCAACCCAGTGTCCTCCTCAGCTATATTCATGAAGTTTGATTTAGTTTTAGTTTTTAATGTTTCTTTGTCAGTGAATGATGTGAAATGTCTCGATAGCTCTGTCTTTTATTGAAAAGGAACAAGCGTCAGCTAATTCCTGACATTTTAACAACACAAAAACCCAGCAGAATTCTCTGCTTTTTCCAAAAACAATTGTAAGTTGTCCACATTTGTATGAATCTAGAAATGAACTCCACTGATTTTCTTTCCTGATTGATATGGTTCCTTTGAAGCTGTGTTGCTGCCTCAAACTTTCTGTCAATTTGATCCCTGAATCCTTAAACTCCTGGAAATAATTCAGACACTTTTGATTTCTATATGGTTCGGAAACATAATGTTCTGATGACTGAGTTTCATGGAATTTATTTCCAATTCGAATATCCAATTTACATGCTTATAATTTATTATTGTTGTGTTATTGTATTTAGTTGCATTCTTCCACGATGGTTATTCTCATTCTCAGTTTGGATTATTTCATAAATATTGAAGTTATAATTGTGTTTCCTGATCCCATATTGTTGATGTAAATGGTGAAAGACATTGATCCCAGCGCTGATCCTTGTGGAAAACCACTTCTCACCTTCCAGTGTTGTCCAAACCTGTGTGTTTTACCCTCTGTCGCGAATAAAGACATAAAGTCGACTTTAAATACTTAAACACAATGTCCTTTATTCTATAGCTACTTAAACAACAGCAAATACTTGCAATACATAAACCAAATTCTCATTATCTGTTACTTAACCTAACTTAAGGTTGATTTCCACTTGGAATGAAAACCTGGTCAGGATTTTGTTGTTAAATAGAATCAGTCACTTGTTCTCTGCTCCTTCCAGACGTTGTCTCTCCTTGTGAGCTTGGTTCCCGGGTTCTTCACACTGCCTTTCTGAACAAGCTATTTGTGTTAGCAGAGTTAAAATTCCAAACGTTCCTTGGTAACCAGCCCATTCATTAATCTGAACCCCAATTGCATCGTTCGATTAGGACCATTGAATGAATAGCATCATTGGTCACTTGAGGCCTCATCATCTCAGTGCATATTGTTTGCATTCCAATGGCCATATGAGGAAGAGTGTCTCCCAGAAGTCTGTACAGACCTCATCCCTGTTGGACTTTAACCTGGTGTTGTTAAACTTCTTACTGTGTTTACCCCAGTCCAACGCCGGCATCTCCACATCAGACCTCATCCCTGCCAGGGACAAGCTGTTGAATGTGACACCTTCTGTCCTTTGTCAAATTCCAGGCCGCTGACCACAAGGAAATTCAACATAGTGAAAAAAACAACTTTAACCAAGAAGCCAGGTTTGCTGGATTGAAGATCTTTCAGGATATTAAAAGTTAAAACTCCATTCAGCCACAGCAGCAATCAGAGTAAATCCCATTAACTCCGATTCACTGTGTTCTGTCTTTGGAGCCAACTTGTTGTCCACTCTGGTGCTTGTCCTCTTACTCCACTTGCTCTGAGATTACTCACCACTCTGTTAAGTGTTAACTTACTTCAGAAATTTAGAAACTCAAGGTGTCTGACATGAATCATATTAATCTCATCGATTATTCCAGATTATTACTCAAATAATTCAACTTAATCTGTCAAGAATGATCTTAGAACATAGAACTCATCCACTACTCCACCAATCTTGGTGTCATCAGCAAATTTACTGATCCACCCTTCAGCCCCCTCCTCCAAGTCATTTATAAAAATTACAAATAGCAGAGGACCAAGCACTGATCCCTGTGGCACTCCGCTGGTCACCGGTTTCCAGTCCGAAAATTTTCCAACCACCCTCTGTCTTCTGTGAGATAGCCAGTTACCTATCCAATCGGCCAAACTTCCCTCTATCCCACACTTCCTTACTTTCTTCATCAGCCGACCGTGGAGGACTTTATCAAAAGCCTTACTCAAATCCATGGATATGACATCAACTGCACTACCTTCATCAACACACTTATTTACCTCCTCAAAAAATTCTATCAAATTTGTGAGGCAAGACTTGCCCTTCACAAATCCATGCTGACTATCCCGGATTAAGCTGCATCTTTCTAAATGGTCGTAAATCCTATCCCTAAGGACCTTTTCCATCAACTTACCGACCACCAAAGTAAGACTAACCGGTCTATAATTACCAGGGTCATTTCTATTCCCTTTCTAAAAAAGAGGAACAACATTCGCCATTCTCCAGTCCTCTGGCACCACCCCCGTGGACAGCGAGGACCCAAAGATCAATGCCAAAGGCTCTGCTATCTCATCCCTTGCCTCCCAAAGAATCCTAGGATATATTTCATCAGGCCCAGGGGACTTATCAACTTTCAGTTTATTCAAAATTGCTAGTACATCTTCCCTCCGAACATCCACTTCCTCCAGCCTATCAGCCTGTGACACCCTCTCTTCCTCAAAAACATGGCCCCTCTCCTTGGTGAACACCGAAGAAAAGTATTCATTCATCACCTCTCCTATCTCTTCTGACTCCATGCACAAATTCCCACGACCGTCCTTGACCGGCCCTAACCTCACCCTGGTCATTCTTTTATTCCTCACATAAGAGTAAAAAGCCTTGGGGTTTTCCTTGATCCGACCCACCACGGACTTCTCATGCCCCCTCCTAGCTCTGCTAAGCCCCTTTTTCAGCTCATTTCTTGCTAACTTGTAACCCTCCATCGAGCCAACTGAACCTTGTTTTCTCAACCTAACATACGCTTCCTTCTTCCTCTTGACAAGACATTCCACCTCTTCTGTGAACCATGGTTCCCTCACTCGGCCATTTCCTCTCTGCCTGGCAGGGACATACCTATCAAGGACACGCAGTATTTGTTCCTTGAAAAAGTTCCACTTATCATTAGTGCCTTTGCCTGACAATTTTTGTTCCCATCCTATGCTTCCTAATTCCCGCCTGATTGCATCATAATTACCTCTCCCCCAATTGTAAACAATGCCCTTCCGTACGGCCCTCACCATCTCCATTGCAATAACAAAAGACACGGAATTGTGGTCACGATATCCAAAGTGCTCTCCCACAACCAAACCAACACTTGTCCCGGTTCATTTCCCAGTACCAAATCCAATGTGGCCCCACCGCTTGTCGGCCTATCCACATATTGTGTCAGGAACCTCTCCTGCACACACTGCACAAAAACTGCCCCATCCGAACTATTCGACCTATAAAGGTTCCAATCAATATTTGGAAGGTTAAAGTCCCCCATGACAACTACCCTGTGACCTCCACACCTATCCATAATCTGCTTCGCAATTTCTTGGTCCACATCTCTATTACTATTGGGGGCCTATAGTAAACTCCTTACAACGTGACCACTCCTTTCCTATTCCTAACCTCAGCCCATATTACCTCTGTAGGCAGATCCCCTTCAAAATGCATTTCTGCAGCCGTTACACTCTCCTTGATTAACAGTGCCACTCCTCCACCTCTTTTACCAGCTACCCTACACTTACTGAAACATCTATACCCCGGAACTTCCAACAACCATTCCTGTCCTTGTTCTACCCATGCCTCCGTAATGGCCACAACATCGTAGTCCCAAGTACCAATCCACGCCCCAAGTTCACCTACCTTATTTCGGATGCTCCTTGCATTGAAGTAGACACACTTCAACCCACCTTCTTGTCTGCTGGGACCCACCTTTGACCATGATACCCTTCCCAGTACCTCACTGCACTCACTGACCTCTGGACTACAACTC
The DNA here is from genome assembly GCF_964213995.1 of Mustelus asterias. NCBI lineage: Eukaryota > Metazoa > Chordata > Chondrichthyes > Carcharhiniformes > Triakidae > Mustelus > Mustelus asterias. The sequence goes on along the minus strand of NW_027591021.1, from coordinate 61,857 downwards.
CTTTTCCCATCCCCCTGAAAAATTAGTTTAAACCCCCCCGAAGAACCGTAGCAAATTTCCCTCCCAGGATATTGGTCCCCCTCTGGTTCAGGTGCACCCCCTCCTGTTGGTACAGGTCCCACCTTCCCCAGAAAGTGTTCCAATTATCCACATAGCTGAAACCCTCCCTCCTTCACCACCCTGCATCCATGTGTTTAACTGCACTCTCTCCCTGTTCCTCAACTCGCTATCCCGTGGCACCGGCAACATACCAGAGATGACAACTTGTTTTGTCCTGGCTCTCAGCTTCCACCCAAGCTCCCTGAATTCCTGTTTTAAATCCCCGTCCCCTCTCTTACCTATGTCTTTGGTGCCGACGTGCACCACGACTTGTGACTGTTCCCCCTCCCCCTTTGGAATCCTGAAGACACGGTTGGAGATGTCACGGACCCTGGCATCCGGGAGGCAACATGCCATCCGTGAGTCACTCTTGTTGCCACAGAACCTCCTATCTATCCCTCGAACAAACGAGGCCCCAATAACTATAGCTCTACCGCTCTCCCCCTTTCCCTTCTGAGCCACAGGGACGGACTCAGCGCTGGCGATCTGGTCACTGCGGCTCACCACTGGTAGGTCGCCCCCCTCACCTGTATGCAAAGTGGAATACTTGTTGCTAAGGGGAACGAACACAGGGGATCCCCGCACCGACTGCTTCCTCCCAGCCCCTCTCACTGTCACCCATCTATTTTCATTCCCTGGAGCAACTATATCCCTGAAGCTTGTGTCTATGGCCCTCTCTGCCTCCCTGATGACCCTAAGCTCATCCAACTCCAGCTCCCTAACGCGGTCTTGGAGGAGCTGCAGATGGGTGCACCTCCCACAGGTGTAATCAGCAGGGACACTGACGGTGTCCCTCACCTCAAACATTCTGCAGGAGGAACATTGCACTGCCTTCACTTCCATCCCCTCCATATAACTTACTGCTACAAAGAAAAAGAATTGCTCCAATGGAACACTGAACCCTTTTTCCCCTTCCTCAGAGTGCACTGGGAAAGAACAAGGATTCAAAATTGAAGGGTAACAGAATGAATTTTAACCTGTCCTGTGTCGCCCGCTTCCGCCTAAGCCCTGCGAGCCAAAGCCCTTCCAGCTCTCACTCTGCTTCCCACTCAGTCCACTGCCCGCTCCCGACGCTGCCCGCTGTAGAGTGCGGCCGGCTTTTTATGTTCCAGTCGAACAAAGAGGTCGAACCCCCCCAGGGAACGGACTTTTATACGAAGAACTCAACCTCCCAGTGAATATGTGCTGAGCTCTCTTTATCACAGCCTGTGTTACTTGATTTGTTTGACTCTTTTGGAGTTGGTTCAATTCTTCATGTTCAGACTGTTGATGTTGAGACTGGACCATTGATCTTTGGAATGTTGTTTCTTTCCTGATTTAAACACAATAATAACAGAAACCATCTGCTGCTTTCCAATCCTGTGGTTAACCTCTGATGCTGTGATGGTTAAGAAGGCAGACATGACAGTTGTCTTTATTAGCCGAGTTGTAGGAGATAGGAGCAGGCAGGTTGTGATGGAGCTGTATAAAACCCTCATTGAGCCTCAGCTGGAGGACAGTGAGGAGTTCCAGTGGCCTCACTAGAAGAAGGATGTGATTTCCCAGTGAGGGACGGAAGAGGGATTCACCGGGATGTTTCCTGGGCTGGAGTGTTTCTGCAGTGAAGACAGGATGGTGAGGCTGGGGTTGTTTTCTTCAGAACAGTGAACGTGGAGCGTGGACCTCATTGTGGTTACAAAATAATGAGGGACAAAGATAGGAGAGTTCAGAAGAAACTTTTTCCTCTTAGCAGAGGGGTCAATATCCAGGAGCAGTGGATTTAGGGTGGATTTGAGGGGAACATTAACGTTCCATAGTCATGTCAGAAATCCTGCTGGCCATCCTGCACAGCAGGATCCCACAGACACGCCAAACGCAACGTGTTAGCAGCCAGATAGAAAACAAAAGAGTAGATGTGAATTGATGAAAGGGTAAAACACAACAGCACGGATTCACCCCCAGTTACAGAGTCGCTGTTTATAAATCCAACCTATGGGAGGATGTGATTGAGGTTCCTTATCCAAATTCAAGAAAGGCATTGATTAAGAAGGGAAAAAAATCAGAGTATGAAAATAAACTGTTGTGGAAGGTTAAAATGGGCAGGATGGAGAGATGCTTCAGCGTGATTTGGAGAGGATGTGTGTATGGCCATCTGCATGGAAGATGCAGTATAATGTGACTCAGTGTGAGGTGATCCACTTTGGCAGCAATAATAAGAAAACAGGTTATTAATGGAACGGATGTAAATTGAGAGCTGGATACTCAGCGAGACCTTGGTGTCCTCATGCATCAGTCACTGAAAGTAAGCAAGCAGGCACAGCAGGCAGTAACAAAGGCAAATGGGATGTTGGCCTTCACAGCGAGAGGATTTGAGGAGAGAAATAGGGATGTTTTGCTGCAATTGTCGAGGGCATTGGAGTTTTATAGGACATAGAACATAGAATAGTACAGCACAGAACAGGCCCTTCGGCCCACGATGTTGTGCCGAGCTTTATGTGAAACCAAGATCAAGCTATTCCACTCCCTATCATCCTGGCGTGCTCCATGTGCCTATCCAATAACCGCTTAAATGTTCCTAAAGTGTCTGACTCCACTATCACTGCAGGCAGTCCATTCCACACCCCAACCACTCTCTGCGTAAAGAACCTACCTCTGATATCCTTCCTGTATCTCCCACCACGAACCCGATAGTTATGCCCCCTTGTAATAGCTCCATCAACCCGAGGAAATAGTCTTTGGACATTCACTCTATCCTCTTCATCATTTTATAAACCTCTATTAAGTCTCCCCTCAGCCTCCTCCGCTCCAGAGGGAACAGCCCTCGCTCCCTCAACCTTTCCTCATAAGACCTACCCTCCAAACCAGGCAGCATCCTGGTAAATCTCCTCTGCACTCTTTCCAGCGCTTCCACATCCTTCTTATAGTGAGGTGACCAGAACTGCACACAATATTCGAAATGTGGTCTCACCAAGGTGCTGTATAGTTACAACATAACCCCACGGCTCTTAAACTCCAACCCCCTGTTAATAAAAGGTAACACACTCGAGGCGTTCTTCACAGCTCTATCCACTTGAGTGCAACCTTTAGAGATCTGTGGATATGGACCCCAAGATCTCTCTGTTCCTCCACAGTCTTCAGAACCCTACCATTCTCAAGGATGACGCTAAATAGTGACACAATCCCCAAGGATCACTCTAAATAGAGACACAATCACCAAGGATCACTCTAATTAGTGACACAATTTCCAAGGATCACTCTAAGTAGCGACACAATCCAAAGGGATCACTCTAAAAAGTGACGCAATCCCCAAGGATCACTCTAAATAGTGACACAATAGAAAGGGATCACTCTAAATAGTGACGCAAACCCCAAGGTTCACTCTAAATAGTGATACAATCCTCAAGGATCACTTAAATAGAGACACAATCCCCAAGGATCACTCTCAATAGTGACACAATCCCCAAGGATCACTCTAAATAGCGACTCAATCCCCAAGGATCACTCTAAATAGTGACACAATCCCCAAGGATCACTCTCAATAGAGACACAATCCCCAAGGATCACTCTGAATAGTGACACAGTCCCCAAGGATCACTCTAAATAGTGACACAATCCCCAAGGATCACTCTAAATAGTGACACAATCCCCAAGGATCACTCTAAATAGTGACACAATCATAAGAACATAAGAACACAAGAAATAGGAGCAGGAGTAGGCCATCTAGTTCCTCGACCCTGCCCCACCATTCAATAAGATCATGGCTGATCTGAAGTGGATCAGTTCCACCGACCCGCCTGATCCCTACAGCCCCTAATTCCCTTACCGATCAGGAATCCACCTATCCGTGATTTAAACATATTCAACGAGGTAGCCTACACCACTTCAGTGGGCAGAGAATTCCAGAGATTCACCATCCTCTGAGAGAAGAAGTTCCTCCTCAACTCTGTCCTAAACTGACCCCCTTTATTTTGAGGATGTGCCCTCTAGTTCTAGTTTCCTTTCCAAGTTGAAAGAATCTCTCCACCTCTACCCTATCCAGCCCCTTCATTATCTTATAGGTCTCTATAAGAACCCCGCTCAGCCTACTAAATTTCAACGAATACAAACCCAATCTGCTCAGTCTCTCCTCATAATAAACACCCCTCATCTCTGGTATCAACCTGGTGATCCTTCCCTGCACTCCCTCCAAGGCCAATATATCCTTCCACAAATAAGAGGACCAATACTGCACACAGTATTCCAGCTGCGGCCTCACCAATGCCCTGTACAGATGCAGCAAGACATCTCTGCTTTTATATTCTATCCCCTTGCGGTATGGGCCAACATCCCATTTGCCTTCTTGATCATCTGTTGCAACTGCAGACTGGGTTTTTGCATCTCATGCACAAGGACCCCCAGGTCCCTTTGCACAGTAGCATGTTGTAATTTTTTTCCATTTGGATAATAATCCAATTTTCCATTATTTCCTCCAAAGTGAATAACCTCGCATTTGTTAACGTTATACTCCATCTGCCAGATCCTCGCCCACCCACTCAGCCTGTCCAAATCTCTCTGCAGACCTTCTACGACCTCCACACGATTCACAATCCCAAACGATCACCCTAAATGGTGACACAATCCCCAAGGATCACTCTAAAGAGAGACACAATCCACAAGGACCTCACTAAATAATGACACAATCCCCAAGGATCTCTCTAAATAGTGGCACAATCCCCAAGGATCAGTCTAAATAGTGAGACAATCCCCAAGGATCACTCTCAATAGAGACAGAATCCACCAGGATCATTCTAAATGCTGACACAATCCCCAAGGATCACTATAAATAGTGTCACAATCCCCAAGTATCACTCTCAATAGAGACAGAATCCCCAAGGATCAGTCTAAATAGTGACACAATCCCCAAGGATCACTCTAAATAGTGACACAATACCCGAAGGAACAGTCTAAATAGTGACACAATCCACACGGATCACTCTAAATAGTGACACAATCCCCAACGATCTCTCTAAATAATGACACAATCCCCAAGGATCACCCTCAATAGAGACACAATCCCCAAGGATCACTCTAAATAGTGACACAATCACCAAGGATCACTCAAAATAATGACACAATCCACAAGGATCTCTCTAAATAGTGACACAATCACCAAGGATCAGTCTAAATAATGACACAATCCCCAAGGATCTCTCTAAATAGTGGCACAATCCCCAAGGATCACTCTAAATAGTGACACAATCCCCAAGAATCTCTCTAAATAGTGACACAATCCCCAAGGATCACTCTAAATAGTGACACAATCCCCAAGGATCACTCAAAATACTGACATAATCCCCAAGGATCACTCCAAATAGTGGCACAATCCCCAAGGATCACTCTAAATAGTGACACAATCCCCAAGGATCACTCGAAATACTGACATAATCCTGAAGGATCACTCTAAATAGTGACACAATCCTCAAGGATCACTCAAAATAATGAGACTATCCCCAAGGATCACTCTAAATACTGACACGATTCCCAAGGATCACTCGAAATAGTGACACAATCCCCAAGGATCACTCTAAATAGTGACACAATCCCCAAGGATCACTCTAAATAGTGACAAAATCCCCAAGGATCACTCTAAATAGTGACACAATCCCCAAGGATCACTCGAAATAGCGACACAATCCCCAAGGATCACTCTAAATAGTGACACAATCCACAAGGATCACTCTAAATAGTGACACAATCCCCAAGGATCACTCTAAATAGTGACAGAATCCCCAAGGATAACTTTAAATAGTGACACAATCCCCTAGGATCACTCTAAATAGTGACACAATTCCCAAGGAACACTCTAAATAGTGACACGCCTTAGAAACAGGAAAGGCGCAGTCACTATGTTGGGGGTGTACTACAGGCCCCCCAACAGCCCAAGGGAAGTGGAAGAATGGATATGTCAGGAGATACTGGATAGGTGCAGGAAATATAGGGTTGTTGTAGTGGGAGACTTCAATTTCCCTGGTATAGACTGGAAATCGCTGAGGGCAGGGACTCTGGATGGGGAGGAATTTGTAAAATGTGCACAGGAGGGTTCGTTGGAACAATATGTGGACAGCCCGACTAGAGAGGGGGCTATACTGGACCTGGTACTGGGGAATGAGCCCGGTCAGGTCATCAAAGTTTTGGTTGGGGAACATGTGGCAAATAGTGACCACAATTCTGTTAGCTTTAGGATAGTGATGGAAAAGGATGAGTGGTGTCCCAAAGGTAAGGTGTTGGATTGGGGGAAGGCTAACTTTATTGGGATCAGGCAGAAATTGGCAGCTCTTGATTGGGAGAGGCTGTTTGAGGGTAAATCCACATCTGGTATGTGGCAGTCTTTTAAGGAACGGTTGTTAGGGCTACAGGACAAGCATGTGCCTGTAAAAAAGAAGGATAGGAAGGGTAGGATTAGAGAACCGTGGATAACCAGGGAAATTGAGGGACTGATCAAAAGGAAAAGAGAGGCGTATGTTAGGTCCAAGCAGCTAAAAACGGAGGGAGCTCTGGAGGAGTATAATGAAAGTAGGAAAATACTCAAACGGGGAATTAGAAGAGCAAAAAGGGGTCACGAAATGTTCTTGGCAGACAGGATTAAGGAGAATCCCAAGGCATTTTATTCATACGTGAGGAACAAAAGTGTTGTTAGGGAAAAAATCGGACCTCTCAGGGACAAAAGTGGGGACTTATGCTTGGAGCCCAAAGAGGTAGGGGAGATCCTAAATGAATACTTTGCGTCGGTATTCACTAAGGAGAGGGATGTGTTGACTGGGAGTGTCTCGGAGGGGAGTGTTGAACCGTTGGAGAAAATCTCCATTACAAAGGAGGAAGTGTTAGGTTTGTTAGAGAATATAAAGACTGACAAATCCCCAGGGCCTGATGGAATCTATCCAAGGCTGCTCAGGGAGACGAGAGGTGAAATCGTTGGGCCTCTGACGCAAATCTTTGTCTCGTCACTGGACACAGGTGAGGTCCCAGAGGATTGGAGGATAGCCAATGTGGTCCCGTTCTTCAAGAAGGGTAGGAAGGATAACCCGGGTAATTATAGGCCGGTGAGCTTGACGTCCGTGGTGGGGAAGTTGTTGGAGAAGATTCTTAATGATAGGATGTATGCGCATTTAGAAAGGAATAAACTCATTAACGATAGTCAACATGGTTTTGTGAGAGGGAGGTCATGCCTCACTAACCTGGTGGTGTTTTTTGAAGAAGTGACCAAAATGGTTGACGAAGGAAGGGCCGTGGATGTTGTCTATATGGACTTTAGTAAAGCATTTGACAAAGTCCCTCATGGTAGGCTAATGAAAAAGGTTGGATCCCATGGGATAAAGGGGGAGGTGGCTAGATGGGTGGAGAACTGGCTTGGTCATAGAAGACAGAGGGTGGTAGTGGAAGGGTCTTTTTCCAGCTGGAGGCCTGTGACTAGTGGTGTACCGCAGGGCTCTGTATTCGGACCTCTGCTGTTTGTGATTTATATAAATGATCTGGAAGAAGGAGTAACTGGGGTGATCAGTAAGTTTGCGGACGACACAAAACTGGCAGGACTTGCAGATAGTGAGGAACATTGTCAGAGGCTACAGAAGGATACAGATAGGCTGGAAATTTGGGCAAGGAAATGGCAGATGGAGTTCAATCCTGATAAATGCGAAGTGATGCATTTTGGTGGGAATAATGTAGGGAGGAGCTACACGATAAATGGAAGAACCATAAAGGGTGTAGAGACGCAGAGGGACCTGGGTGTGCAAGTCCACAGATCTTTGAAGGTGACGTCACAGGTGGAGAAGGTGGTGAAGAAGGCATATGGCATGCTTGCCTTTATAGGACGGGGCATATAGTATAAAAGTTGGGGTCTGATGTTGCAGATGTATAGAACGTTGGTTCGGCCGCATTTGGAATACTGCGTCCAGTTCTGGTCGCCACACTACCAGAAGGACGTGGAGGCTTTGGAGAGAGTACAGAGGAGGTTTACCAGGATGTTGCCTGGTATGGAGGGGCTTGGTTATGAGGAGAGATTGGGGAAACTGGGGATGTTCTCCTTGGAAAGACGGAGGATGAGGGGAGACTTAATAGAGGTGTATAAAATTATGAAAGGCATAGATAGGGTGAACGGTGGGAAGCTTTTACCCGGGTCGGTGGTGACGTTCACGAGGGGTCATAGGTTCAAGGTGAAGGGGGGGAGGTTTAACACAGATATCAGAAGGACATATTTCACACAGAGGGTCGTGGGGGCCTGGAATGTGTTGCCGGGCAAGGTGGTGGAGGCGGACACACTGGGAACGTTTAAGACTTATCTAGACAGCTATATGAACGGAGTGGGAATGGAGGGATACAAAAGAGTGGTCTAGTGTGGACCAGGTTTCTCGTTTCAAGGCTTCATTCTATGATCATCTTGCTGGTGCCAGTACAGAGTGAGACTGCGGATAGTTGGGAACCTGTCTCGGGGGCAGGGAATTCATATGGTGTTCGTGGAAGTGGAAATGACTAGGGTTGGGAAGCATTTTCCGATCAGGGCCATTGTGATCTCCTGGACTCGTTTCGATCGCCTCAGGGGGTCGGAGAGGAATTTCCCAGATTTGTTTTTCCCCATATTGGCCCTGGGGTTTTTCACTCTGGGTTTTCGCCTCTCCCTGGAGATCACATGGTCTGGAATGGGGGGGTGGGGGTGAGTTAATAGGTTGTAATGAACAAAGCATCGTAGCTGTGAGGGACAGCTCGGTGGATAGGATATTGGTATGTAGATAGGCTGGAAAATTGGGGGGGATCCTGGATTCAGGATTCAATCCTGGACCGGGGAGCGGCGCGGGCTTGGAGGGCCGAAGGGCCTGTTGTGTGCTGTATTGTTCTTTGCTCTTTGTTCTTGTTCTAAATACTGACACAATCCCCAAGGATCACTCTAAACAGTGACACAATCCCCAAGGATCACTCTAAATAGTGACACAATCCCCAAGGATCACTCTAAATAGTGACACAATCCACAAGGCTCACTCTAAATACTGACACAATACCCAAGGATCACTCGAAATAGTGACACAATCCCCAAGGATCACTCTAAATAGTGACACAATCCCCAAGGATCACTCTAAATCGTGACACAATCCACAAGGCTCACTCTAAATACTGACACAATACCCAAGGATCACTCGAAATAGTGACACAATCCCCAAGGATCACTCTAAATATTGACACAATCCCCAAGGATCACTCTAAATAGTGACACAATCCCCGAGGATCACTCTAAATAGTGACACAATACCCGAAGGAACAGTCTAATTAGTGACACAATCCCCAAGGATCTCTCTAAATAGTGGCACAAACCCCAAGGATCAGTCTAAATAGTGACACAATCCCCAACGATCACTCTAAATAGTGACACATTCCCCAAGGATCACCCTCAATAGAGGCACAATCCACAAGGATAACTCTAAATAGTGACACAATCCCCAAAGATCACTCTAAATAGTGACACAATCCCCAAGGATCACTCTAAATACTGACACAATCTCCAAGGATCTCTCGACATAGTGACACAATCCCCAAGGATCAATCAAAATAGTGATACAATCCCGAAGTATCACTCTAAATAGTGACACAATCACCAACGATCACTCAAAATAATGACAAAATCCCCAAGGATCTCTCTAAATAGTGACACAATCCCCAAGGATCACTCTAAATAATGACACAATCCCCAAGAATCTCTCTAAATAGTGGCACAATCCCCAAGGATCACTCTAAATAGTGACACAGTCCCCAAGGATCTCTCTAAATAGTGACAGAATCCCCAAGGATCACTCGAAATACTGACATAATCCCCAAGGATCACTCCAAATAGTGGCACAATCCCCAAGGATCACTCCAAATAGTGACACATTCCCCAAGGATCACCCTCAATAGAGACACAATCCACAAGGATAACTCTAAATAGTGACACAATCCCCAAAGATCACTCTAAATAGTGACACAATCCCCAAGGATCTCTCTAAATAGTGACACAATCCCCAAGGATCACTCTAATTAATGACACAATCCCCAAGGATCAATCAAAATAGTGATACAATCCCGAAGGATCACTCTAAATAGTGACACAATCCCCAAGGATCACTCTAAATAGTGACACAGTCCCCAAGGATCCCTCTAAATAGTGACACAATCCCCAAGGATCTCCCTAAATAGTGACACAATCCCCAAGGATCACTCTCAATACTGACACAATCCCCAAGGATCACTCTAAATAGTGACACAATCCCCAAGGATCACTCTAAATAGTGACACAATCCCCAAGGGTCACTCTAAATAGTGACACAATCCCCAAGGATCACTCTTAATAGTGACACAGTCCCCAAGGATCCCTCTAAATAGTGACACAATCCCCAAGGATCACTCTTAATAATGACACAATCCCCAAGGATCTCTCTCAATAGTGGCACAATCCCCAAGGATTGGGCTGAAAAATGGCAAATGGAGTTTAACCCTGAAAAATGTGAGGTGATTCATTTTGGTAGGACAAATTTAAATGTGGATTACAGGATCAAAGGTAGGGTTCTGAAGACTGTGGAGGAACAGACAGATCGTGGGGTCCATATCCACAGATCTCTAAAAGTTGCCACTCAAGTGGAGAGAGCTGTGAAGAACGCCTCGAGTGTGTTACCTTTTATTAACAGGGGGTTGGAGTTTAAGAGCCATGGGGTTATGCTGCAACTGTACAGGATCTTGGTGAGACCACATTTGGAATATTGTGTGCAGTTCTGGTCACCTCACTATAAGAAGGATGTGGAAGCGGTGGAAGGAGTGCAGAGGAGACTTACCAGGATGCAGCCTGGTTTGGAGGGTATGTCTTATGAGGAAAGGTTTGCGGGAGCTAGGGCTGTTCTCTCTGGAGCGGAGGTGGCTGAGGGGAGACTTAATAGAGGTTGATAAAATGATGAAGGGGATAGATAGAGTGAACGTTCAAAGACTATTTCCTCGGGTGGATGGAGCTATTACAAGGGGGGCTAACTATAGGGTTCGTGGTGGGAGATATAGGAAGGATATCAGAGGTAGGTTCTTTACGCAGTGAGTGGTTGTGGTGTGGAATGGACTGCCTGCAGTGATAGTGGAGTCAGACACTTTAGGAAAATTTAAGCGGTTATTGGATAGGCACATGGAGCACACCAGGATGATAGGGAGTGGGATAGCTTGATCTTGGTTTCAGATAAAGCTCGGCACAACATCGTGGGCCGAAGGGCCTGTTCTGTGCTGTACTGGTCCATGTTCTATGTTCTTAATAGTGACACAATCCCCAAGGATCACTCTGAATAGTGACACAATCCCCAAGTATCACTCTAAATAGTGACACAATCCCTAAGGATCACTCTAAATAGAGACACAAACCCCAAGGATCACTCTAAATAGTGACACAATCCCCAAGGATCACACTAAATAGTGCCACAATCCCCAAGGATCACTCTAAATAGTGACACAATCCCCAAGGATGACTCTAAATAGTGACACAATCCCCAAGGATCACTCTAAATAGTGACACAATCCCCATGGATCAATCCAAATAGTGACACAATCCCTAAGGATCACTCTAAATAGAGACACAAACCCCAAGGATCACTCTAAATAGTGACACAATCCTCAAGAATCACTCTAAATAGTGCCACAATCCCCAAGGATCACTCTAAATAGTGACACAATCCCCAAGGATCACTCTCAATAGTGACACAATCCCCAAGGATCACTCTCAATAGTGACACAATCCGCAAGGATCACTCTAAATAGTGACACAATCCCCAAGGATCACTTTCAATAGTGACACAATCCCCAAGGCTCACTCTAAATAGTGACACAATCCCCAAGGAGCACTCTAAATAGTGACACACTCCCCAAGGATCACTTTCAATAGTGACACAATCCCCAAGGATCACTCTAAATAGTGACACAATCCGCAAGGATCACTCTAAATAGTGACACAAAACCCAAGGATCACTCCAAATAGTTACACAATCCCCAAGGATCATTCTAAATAGTGACAGAATCCCCAAGGATCACACTGAATAGAGACACAATCCCCAAGGATCACTCTAAAGAGTGACACAATCCGCAAGGATCACTCTAAATACTGACACAATCCCCAAGGAACACTCTAAATAGTGACACAATTCCCAAGGGTCACTCTAAATAGTGATACAATTCCCAAGGGTCACTCTAAATAGTGACACAATACCCAGGAATCACTCTCAAAATTGACACAACCCTCAAGGGCCACATCCAAATTGTGACACAAACCCCAATGATCACTCTAAATAGTGACACAATCCCCAAGGATCACTCCAAATAGTGACACAATTCCCAAGGGTCACTCTAAATAGTGACACAATCCCCAAGGATCACTCTAAATAACGACACAATCCCCATGGATCACTCTCAATAGTGACACAATCCCCAAGGATCACTCTAAATAGTGACACAATCCCCAAGGATCACTTTCAATAGTGACACAATCCTCAAGGCTCACTCTGAATAGTGACACAATCCCCAAGGATCACTCTAAATAGTGACACAATCCCCAAGGATCATTTTCAATAGTGACACAATCCCTAAGGATCACTCTAAATAGTGACACAATCCGCAAGGATTACTCTAAATAGTGACACAAAACCCATGGATCACTCTAAATAGTTACACAATCCCCAAGGATCATTCTAAATAGTGACAGAATCCCCAAGGATCACACTGAATAGAGACACAATCCCCAAGGATCACTCTAACGAGTGACACAATCCCCAAGGATCACTCTAAATAGTTACACAATCCCCAAGGATCACTCTAAATAGTGACACAATTCCAAAGGGTCACTCTAAATAGTGATACAATCCCCAAGGATCACTCTAAATAGTGACACAATACCAAAGAATCACTCTAAAAAATGACACAACCCTCAAGGACCACATCCAAATTGTGACACAAACCCCAATGATCACTCTAAATAGTGACACAATCCCCAAGGATCACTCCAAATAGTGACACAATTCCCATGGGTCACTCTAAATAGTGGCACAATCCCCAAGGATCACTCTAAATAACGACACAATCCCCATGGATCATTCTAAATAGTGACACAATCCCCAAGGGTCACTCTAAATAGTGGCACAATCCACAAGGATCACTCCAAATAGTGACACAATTCCCAAGGGTCACTCTAAATAGTGACACAATCTACAAGTATCATTCTAAGTAGTGACACAATCCCCAAGGATCACTCTAAATAGTAACACAATCCCCAAGGATCACTCTAAATAGTGACACAATCCACAAGGATCACTCCAAATAGTGACACAATTCCAAAGGGTCACTCTAAATAGTGACACAATCCACAAGTATCATTCTAAATAGTGACACAATCCCCAAGGATCACTCTAAATAGTGACACAATCCCCAAGGATCACTCCAAATAGTGACACAATTCCCAAGGGTCACTCTTAATAGTGACACAATCCACAAGTATCATTCTAAATAGTGACACAATCCCCAAGGATCACTTTAAATAGTGACACAATCCCCAAGGATCACTCTAAATAGTGACACAATCCCGAACGATCACTCTAAATCGTGACAGAGTCAAGTCGTGCCTCACTAATTTGATAAAAAAATTTTAGGAGGTATCTAATTTTGTTGATGAAGTTCGGGCAGTTCATGTCATATGCATGGATTTTAGTAAGTCGTTTGATAAGGTCCCCCATGGGAGGTTTATGAAGAAAGTAAGGAGGTGTGGGATAGAGGGAAAGTTGGCCGATTGGATAGGTAACTGGCTGTCTGATCGAAGACAGAGGGTGATGGTGGATGGAAAATTTTCGGATTGGAGGCAGGTTGCTAGCGGAGTGCCGCAGGGATCAGTGTTTGGTCCTCTGCTCTTTGTGATTTTTATCAATGACTTAGAGGAGGGGGCTGAAGGGTGGATCACTAAATTTGCTGGTGACACCAAGATTGGTGGAGTAGTGGATGAGGTGGAGGGCTGTTGTAGGCTGCAAAGAGACATAGATAGGATTTGGGCGGCACGGTAGCACAGTGGTTAGCACGGCTGCTTCACAGCTCCAGGGTCCTGGGTTCGATTCCCGGCTCGGGTCACTGTCTGTGTGGAGTTTGCACATTCTCCTCATGTCTGCGTGGGTTTCCTCCGGGTGCTCCGGTTTCCTCCCACAGTCCAAAGATGTGCAGGTTAGGTTGATTGGCCAGGTTAAAAATTGCCCCTTAGAGTCCTGGGATGCGTAGGTTAGAGGGATTAGCGGGTAAATATGTGGGGGTAGGGCCTGGGTGGGATTGTGGTCGGTGCAGACTCGATGGGCCGAATGGCCTCCTTCTGCACTGTAGGGTTTCTATGATTTCTATGATTTCGAAGGATGCAGAGCTGGGCTGAAAAATGGCAAATGGAGTTTAACCCTGATAAATATGAGGTGATTCATTTTGGTAGGACAAAATTTAAATGTGGATTACAGGGTCAAAGGTAGGGTTCTGAAGACTGTGGAGGAACAGACAGATCGTGGGGTCCATATCCACAGATCTCTAAAAGTTGCCACTCAAGTGGAGAGAGCTGTGAAGAACGCCTCGAGTGTGTTACCTTTTATTAACAGGGGGTTGGAGTTTAAGAGCCGTGGGGTTATGCTGCAACTGTACAGGATCTTGGTGAGACCACATTTGGAATATTGTGTGCAGTTCTGGTCACCTCACTATAAGAAGGATGTGGAAGCGCTGGAAAGAGTGCAGAGGAGACTTGCCAGGATGCAGCCTGGTTTGGAGGGTAGGTCTTATGAGGAAAGGTTGCGGGAGCTAGGGCTGTTCTCTCTGGAGCGGAGGTGGCTGAGGGGAGTCTTAATAGAGGTTGCTAAAATGATGAAGGGGATAGAGAGAGTGAACGTTCAAAGACTATTTCCTCGGGTGGATGGAGCTATTACAAGGGGGGCTAACTATAGGGTTCGTGGTGGGAGATATAGGAAGGATATCAGAGGTAGGTTATTTTCGCAGTGAGTGGTTGGGGTGTGGAATGGACTGCCTGCAGTGATAGTGGAGTCAGACACTTTAGGAAAATTTAAGCGGTTATTGGATAGGCACATGGAGCACACCAGGATGATAGGGAGTGGGATAGCTTGATCTTGGTTTCAGATAAAGCTCGGCACAACATCGTGGGCCGAAGGGCCTGTTCTGTGCTGTACTGTTCCATGTTCTATGTTCTTAATAGTGACACAATCCCCAAGGATCACTCTAAATAGTGACACAATCCCCAAGGATCAATCTATACAGTAACACAATCCCCAAGGATCACTCTAAATAGTGATACAATCCCCAAGGATCACTGTAAACAGTAACACAATCCTCAAGGATCACTGTAAATAGAACATAGAACCTAGAACAGTACAGCACAGAACAGGCCCTTCAGCCCACGATGTTGTGCCGAGCTTTATCTGAAACCAAGATCAAGCAATCCCACTCCCTATCATCCTGGTGTGCTCCATGTGCCTATCCAATAACCGCTTAAATGTCCCTAAAGTGTCTGACTCCACTATCTCTGCAGGCAGTCCATTCCACACCCCAACCACTCTCTGCGTTAAGAACCTACCTCTGATATCCGTCCTATATCTCCCACCATGGACCCTATAGTTATGCCCCCTTGTAATAGCTCCATCCACCCGAGGAAAGAGTCTTTGAACGTTCACTCTATCTGTCCCCTTCATCATTTTATAAACCTACATTAAGTCTCCCCTCAACCTCCTCAGCTCCAGAGAGAACAGCCCGTGCTCCCTCAACCTTTCCTCATAAGACCTACCCTCCAAACCAGGCAGCATCCTGGTAAATCTCCTTTGCACTTTTTCCAGCGGTTCCCCATCCTTCTTTTCGTGAGGTGACCAGAACTGCACACAATATTCCAAATGTGGTCTCATCAAGGTCCTGTACAGTTACAGCATAACCCCACGGCTCTTAAACTCCAGCCCCCTGTTAATAAAAGCTAACACACTATCGGCCTTCTTCACTTGAGTGGCAACCTTTAGAGATCTGTGGATATGGACCCCAAGATCTCTCTGTTCCTCCACAGTCTTCAGAACCCTACCTTTGACTCTGTAATCCACATATAAATTAGTCCTACCAAAATGAATCACCTGACATTTATCAGGGTTAAACTCCATTTGCCATTTTTCAGCCGAGCTTTGCATTATTTCTATGTCTATTTGTAGCCTACAACAGCCCTCCACCTCATCTGCGACTCCACCAATCTTGGTGTCATCAGCAAATTTACTGATCCACCCTTCAGCCCCCTCCAAGTCATTCATAATAATCACAAAGAGCAGAGGACAAAGCACTGATCCCTGAGGCACTCTGCTAGCAACCTGCCTCCAATCCGAAAATTTTCCATCCACCACCACCCTCTGTCTTCGATCAGACAGCCAGTTACCTATCCAATCGGCCAACTTTCCCTCTATTGCACACCTACTCACTGTCATCATAAGCCGACCATAGGGGACCTTATCAAACGCCTTACTAAAATCCATGTATATGACGTCAACTGCACTACCTTCATCAACACACTTAGTTACCTCCTCAAAAAATTCAATCAAATTTGTGAGGCACGACTTGCCCTTCACGAATCCGTGCTGACTATCCCGGATTAATCCGCATCTTTCTAAGTGGTCGTAAATCCCATCCCTAAGGACATTTTCCATCAATTTACCAACCACCGAAGTAAGACTAACCGGTCTATAATTACCAGGGTCATTCCTATTCCCTTTCTTAAACAGAGGAACAACATTCACCACTCTCCAGTCCTCTGGCACCATCCCCGTGGACAGCGAGGACCCAAAGATCAAAGCGAAAGGCTTTGCAATCTCATCCCGTGCCTCCCAAAGAATCCTAGGATATATTTCATCAGGCCCAGGGGACTTATCGACCTTCAGTTTATTCAAAACTGCCAGGACATCCTCCCTCCGAACATCTATTTCCTCCAGCCTATTAGCCTGTAACACCTTCTCTTCCTCAAAAACATGGCCCCTCTCCTAGGTGAACACTGACGAAAAGTATTCATTCATCACCACTCCTATCTCTACTGACTCCATACACAAGATCCCACGACTATCCTTGACCGGCGCTAACCTCACCCTGGTCATTCTTTTATTGCTCACATAAGAGTAAAAAGCCTTAGGTTTTTCCTTGATCCGACCCGCCAAAGACTTCTCATGTCCCCTCCTAGCTCTCCTAAGCCCCTTTTTCAGCTCATTCCTTGCTAACTTGTAACCCTCAATCGAGCCAACTGAACCTTGTTTCCTCATCCCTACATAAGCTTCCCTCTTCCTTTTCACAAGACATCCCACCTCTTTCGTGAACCATGGTTCCCTCACTCGGCCATTTCCTCCCTGCCTGACAGGGACATACCTATCATGGAAACCCAGTATATGTTCCTTGAAAAAGAACAAAGAACAATGAACAAAGAACAGTACAGCACAGGAAACAGGCCCTTCGGCCCTCCAAGCCTGTGCCGCTCCTTGGTCCAACTAGGCCAATCGTTTGTATCCCTCCATTCCCAGGCTGCTCCTGTGACTATCCAGGTAAGTCTTAAACGATGTCAGCGTGCCTGCCTCCACCACCCTACTTGGCAGCGCATTCCAGGCCCCCACCACCCTCTGTGTAAAAAACGTCCCTCTGATATCTGAGTTATACTTCGCCCCTCTCACCTTGAGCCCGTCACCTCTGACATGGGAAAAAGCTTCCCACTGTTCACCCTATCTATACCCTTCATAATCTTGTACACCTCTATTAGATCTCCCCTCATTCTCCGTCTTTCCAAGGAGAACAACCCCAGTCTACCCAATCTCTCCTCATAGCTAAGACCCTCCATACCAGGCAACATCCTAGTAAACCTTCTCTGCACTCTCTCCAATGCCTCCACGTCCTTCTGGTAGTGCGGCGACCAGAACTGGACGCAGTACTCCAAATGTGGCCTAACCAGCATCATCAGACTCCAGCTTTTATACTCTATACCCCGTCCTATAAAGGCAAGCATACCATATGCCTTCTTCACCACCTTCTCCATCTGTGTTGCCACCTTCAAGGATTTGTGAACTTGCACACCTAGGTCCCTCTGTGTTTCTATACTCCTGATGACTCTGCCATTTATTGTATAACTCCTCCCTACATTATTTCTTCCAAAATGCATCACTTCGCATTTATCCGGATTAAACTCCATCTGCCACCTCTCCGCCCAATTTTCCAGCCTATCTATATCCTGCTGTATTGCCCGACAATGCTCTTCGTTCTCCGCAATTCCAGCCATCTTTGTGTCATCCGCAAACTTGCTGATTACACCAGTTACACCTTCTTCCAAATCATTTATGTATATCACAAATAGCAGAGGCCCCAGTACAGAGCCCTGCGGAACACCACTGGTCACAGACCTCCAGCCGGAAAAAGACCCTTCGACCACTACCCTCTGTCTCCTACGGCCAAGCCAGTTCTCCACCCATCTAGCCACTTCTCCTTGTATCCCATGAGCCTTAACCTTCTTAACCAACCTGCCATGTGGGACTTTGTCAAATGCCTTACTGAAATCCATATAGACGACATCCACGGCCCTTCCTTCGTCAACCGTTTTTGTCACTTCCTCAAAAAACTCCACCAAATTTGGAGGCACGACTTCCCTCTTACAAAACCATGCTGTCTGTCACTAATGAGATTGTTCCGTTCTAAATGCACATACATCCTGTCTCTAAGAATCCTCTCCTACCACGGACGTCAAGCTCACCGGCCTATAATTTCCTGGGTTATCCCTGCTACACTTCTTAAACAACGGGACCACATTCGCTATCCTCCAATCCTCAGAGACCTCACCCGTGTCCAAAGAAGCGACAAAGATTTCCGTCAGAGGCCCAGCAATTTCATCTCTCGTCTCCCTGAGTAGTCGAGGATAGATGCCATCAGGCCCTGGGGCTTTGTCAGTTTTAATGTTCCCTAAAAAACCTAACACTTCCTCTCTTGTAATGGAGATTTTCTCTAACGGGTCAACACCTCCCTCCGAGACACTCCCGGTTAACTCGCCCCTCTCCCTCGTGAATGCCGATGCAAAGTATTCATTTAGGATCTCCCCTATTCCCTTGGGTTCTAAGCATAATTCCCCTCCTTTGTCCCTGAGAGGTCCAATTTTCTCCCTGACAACTCTTTTGTTCCGAACGTATGAATAGAATGCCTTAGGATTCTCCTTAATCCTGCCTGCCAAGAACATCTCGTGACCTCTTTTTGCCCTTCTAACTTCCCGTTTTAGTTCTTTCCTACTCTCTCTGTATTCCTCCAGAGCTCCATCTGTTTTCAGTTGCCTGGACTTAACGTATGCCTCCCTTTTCATTTTAATCAGATCCTCAATTTCCCTGGTTATCCACGGCTCTCGAATCCTACCTTTCCTATCTTTCCTTTTTACAGGCACATGCCTATCCTGCAGCCTTATCAATAGTTCCTTAAAAGACTCCCTCATGCCAGACGCGGACTTACCCTCGAACATCCTCTCCCAGGAAAAGTTCCACTTTTCATCCGTGCCTTTCCCTGACAGTTTCTGTTCCCAACTTATGCCCCCTAATTCTTGCCTAATCGCATCATAATTACCTCTCCCCCAATTGTAAACCTTGCCCTGCCATACGGCCCTATCCCTCTCCATTGCAATAACAAAAGACACCGAATTGTGGTCACTATCTCCAAAGTATTCTCCCACAACCAAATCTAACACTTGGACCGGTTCATTTCCCATTACCAAATCCAATGTGGCCTCACCTCTTGTCGGCCTGTCCACATATTGTGTCAGGAAACCCTCCTGCACACACTGCACAAAAACTGCCCCATCTGAACTATTTGACCTACAAAGGTTCCAATCAATATTTGGAAAGTTAAAGTCCCCCATGACAACTACCCTGTGACCCCCACACATATCCACAATCTGCTGAGCAATTTCTTCCTCCACATCTCTATTACTATTTGGGGGCCTATAGGAAACTCCTAACAACGTGACCGCTCCTTTCCTATTTCTAACTTCAGCCCATATTACCTCAGTGTGCAGATCCCCCTCGAACTGCCTTTCCGCAGCCGTTAAACTATCCTTGATTAACAATGCCACTCCTCCACCTCTTTTACCAGCTTCCCTACACTTACTGAAACATCTATAACCCGGAACGTCCCACAACCATTCATGTCCTTGTTCTACCCACGTCTCCGTAATGGCCACAACATCGTAGTCCCAAGTAGCAATCCACGCCCCAAGTTCATCCACCTTGTTCCGGATGCTCCTTGCATTGAAGTAGACACACTTCAACCCACCTTCCTGTCTACCGGTACCCACCCTTGACCCTGATACTTTCCCCAATACCTCACCACCCTCAGCACTGACTTCTGGACGACAACTCCTTTTCCCACTCCCCTGACAAATTAGTTTAAACCCCCCTGAAGAGCCGTATCAAATTTCCCTCCAAGGATATTGGTGCCCCTCTGGTTCAGGTGCACCCCGTCCTGTTTGTAGAGGTCCCACCTTCCCCAGAATGTGTTCCAATTATCCACGTATCTGAAACCCTCCCTCCTACACCATCCCTGTAACCACATGTTTAACTGCACTCTCTCCCTGTTCCTCAACTCGCTATCACGTGGCACCGGTAATGTACCAGAGATGACCACATGTTTTCTCTTGGCTCTCAGCTTCCAGCCCAGCTCCCGAAATTCCTGTTTTAAATCCCCGTTCCTTCTCTTACCTATGTTGTTGGTACCAATTTGTACCACGACTTGTGACTGTTTCCCCTCCCCCTTAAGATTCCGGAAAACACGGTCTGAGACGTCATGGACCTTGGCATCCGGTAGGCAACATACCATCCGTGAGTCTCTTTTGCTGCCGCAGAACCTCCTATCAATCCCTCTAACTAACGAGTCCCCATTAACTATTGCCCTCCCGCTCTGCCCCTTACCCTCCCGAGCCACAGAGATGGACACAGTGCTGGAGATCCTCTCACTGCGGCTCACCACTGGTATGTCATCCCCCTCAACCGTATCCAAAGCGGAATACTTGTTGCTAAGGGGAACGACCACAGGGGATCCCTGCACGGACTGCTTCCTCCCAGCCCCTCTCACCGTCACCCATCTATTTTCATTCCTCGGAGTAACTGTATCCCTAAACCTTCTGTCTGTGGCCACCTCTGCGTCCCTAATAATCCTAAATTCATCCAACTCCAGCTCCAGTTCCCTAACACGGTTTTGGAGGAGCTGCAGATGGGTGCACTTCCCACAGGTGTAATCAGCAGGGACACTGTCGTCGTCCCTCACCTCAAACATAGTGCAAGAGGAACATAGCACTGCCTACACACCCATCCCTTCTAGATACCTTGCCAGTACCAGGTAGAAACAGCAAAAATGAATTAACCTCACCCCTGCTCGCTCTGTGCCCCGAAGCCCTGTGAGCCAAAGCCCTTATAGCTCACACTCTGCTTCCACACACGCCCTGTGAGCCAATGCCCTCAGGGTTACGAGATGAGAGACACATCAAATGAGCCATGATCTTATGGACTGGATGACCAGGCTCGAGGGGCTGAATGATCTCCTGCAGGGACGTTCGCTTGTCCTCCCCCTGCCTCCCTTCGCCCACCCCCACGACTGTCCTTCCAAGTGAATGTTTGATGGATGAGTGCAGGGGTAGAATCCTGTGTCTAATTGGTGCTGTATCTGACCTGAGAGAGATGTATAAACACAATGTAGAGTGAGGTGCATTCTGTATGCAATCGCTCATTCCACACAACCCCTCACTCCCAGCCCCCAAACATCAACACCAATCTGCTTATCACTACCTACACAATTACATCACTAAATTCATTTTATCATCAATATATATCCAGGGAGATGTCTGACCTCAGTCCCACTGTCATTACCCACCAGGTGCATCACCGACTTCATTTTTATTATCCACAGACACACCAATGCACCACTCACCTCACTCTCGCTGCTTAGTCCTTGTAACCTCCACATTACAACATCGATTAAGGACAACACAGCAAAAGTGTAACACAAACTGTCTCAAACACTGTCTGACACACATCTACTATCTTTATTTTAAATCCCGTCGGGTACTTGTCATCATATGACACAGGTTTAAGGTGTGTGGGGGAAAGTTTAGAGGAGATGTGCGATGCAGGTTTTTTACACAGAGGGTGGTGAATGTCTGGAACGCGCTGCCCGGGGAGGTGGTGGGAGCAGGTACAATAGCGGCATTTAAGGGGCAACTAGACAAGTACATGGATAGAACATAGAACATAGAACATAGAACATTACAGCGCAGAACAGGCCCTTCGGCCCACGATGTTGCACCGACCAGTTAAAAAAAAACTGTGACCCTCCAACCTAAACCAATTTCTTTTCGTCCATGAACCTATCTACGGATCTCTTAAACGCCCCCAAACTAGGCGCATTTACTACTGATGCTGGCAGGGCATTCCAATCCCTCACCACCCTCTGGGTAAAGAACCTACCCCTGACATCGGTTCTATAACTACCCCCCCTCAATTTAAAGCCATGCCCCCTCGTGCTGGATTTCTCCATCAGAGGAAAAAGGCTATCACTATCCACCCTATCTAAACCTCTAATCATCTTATATGTTTCAATAAGATCCCCTCTTAGCCGCCGCCTTTCCAGCGAAAACAATCCCAAATCCCTCAGCCTCTCCTCATAGGATCTCCCCTCCATACCAGGCAACATCCTGGTAAACCTCCTCTGCACCCTCTCCAAAGCCTCCACATCCTTCCTGTAATGTGGGGACCAGAACTGCACACAGTACTCCAAGTGCGGCCGCACCAGAGTTGTGTACAGTTGCAACATAACGCTACGACTCCTAAATTCAATCCCCCTACCAATAAACGCCAAGACACCATATGCCTTCTTAACAACCTTATCTACTTGATTCCCAACTTTCAGGGATCTATGCACACATATACCTAGATCCCTCTGCTCCTCCACACTATTCAAAGTCCTCCCGTTAGCCCTATACTCAACACATCTGTTATTCCTACCAAAGTGAATTACCTCACACTTCTCCGCATTAAACTCCATCCGCCACCTCTCGGCCCAACTTTGCAACCTGTCTAAGTCTTCCTGCAAACTACGACACCCTTCCTCACTGTCTACCACACCACCGACTTTGGTGTCATCAGCAAATTTGCTAATCCACCCAACTATACCCTCATCCAGATCATTAATAAATATTACAAACAGCAGTGGCCCCAAAACAGATCCCTGAGGTACACCACTTGTAACCGCACTCCATGATGAATATTTACTATCAACCACCACCCTCTGTTTCCTATCCGCTAGCCAATTCCTGATCCAATTTCCTAGATCACCCCCAATCCCATACATCTGCATTTTCTGCAGAAGCCTACCATGGTGAACCTTATCAAACGCCTTACTAAAATCCATATATACCACGTCCACTGCCCTGCCCCCATCCACCTCCTTGGTCACTTTCTCAAAAAACTCAATAAGGTTAGTAAGGCACGACCTACCTGCCACCAAACCATGCTGACTATCACCTATCAATTCATTACTCTCCAAATAACTATAAATCCTATCCCTTATAATTTTTTCCAACATCTTGCCGACAACAGAAGTGAGACTCACCGGTCTATAATTCCCGGGGAAGTCTCTGTTCCCCTTCTTAAACAATGGGACAACATTCGCTAACCTCCAATCTTCTGGTACTATACCAGAGGCCAACGACGACCTGAAGATCAGAGCCAGAGGCTCTGCAATCACTTCTCTTGCCTCCCAGAGAATCCTTGGATAAATCCCATCCGGACCAGGGGATTTATCTATTTTCAGACCCTCCAGAATATCCTGCACATCCTCCTTATCAACTGTAATACTGTCTATTCTACTCCCTTGCAACCCAGTGTCCTCCTCAGCTATATTCATGTCCCCTTGCGTGAACACCGAAGAGAAATATTGGTTCAATGCTTCACCAATCTCCTCCGGTTCCACACATAACTTCCCTCTGCCATCTATAACTGGCCCTAAACTTGCCCTAACCAACCTTCTGTTCTTGACATACCTATAGAACGCCTTAGGATTCTCTTTAACCCTATCCGCCAAAGTCTTCTCATGTCCCCTTTTAGCCCTTCTAAGCTCGCTCTTCAACTCCCTCTTAGCCAATCTAAAGCTTTCTAGTGCACTACCCGAGTGCTCACGTCTCATCCGAACATAAGCCTCCTTTTTCTTTTTAACCAACAAAGAAAGGATGGGATAGGATGGGAATGGAAGGATACGGACTCTGTATTGAACCGGTTGAAATAGCAGAGGCACTCAATGAATACTTTGCTTCAGTATTCACAGTGGAAAAGGATCTTGGTAGTTGCAGTGCAGACTTGCAGTGGACTGAGAAGATTGAGCATGTGGGCATTAGGAAAGAGGATGTGTTGGAGCTGTTGAAAAGCACCAAGTCAGATAAATCACCGGGACCGGATGGGAGGTACCCCAGGTTACTGTGGGAGGCGAGGGAAGAGATTGCTGATCCTCTGGCAATTCTCTTTGCGTCGTCATTGGAGACAGGAGAGGTTCCGGAGGATTGGAGGATGGCGGATGTGGTTCCGTTATTCAAGAAAGGGAAAAGAGATAGCCCAGGAAATTATAGACCGGAGAGTCCATCCTCAGTGGTAGGTACGTTGATGGAGAAGATCCTGAGAGGCAGGATTTATGAACATTTGGAAAGGAATAGCATGATCAGAAGTAGCCAGCACGGCTTTGTCCGAGGCAGATCATGCCTTACGAGTCTGATTGAGTTTTTTGAAGATGTGACTAGACTCTTAGATGGGGAAGAGAGGTAGATGTGGTTTATGTGGATTTCAGTAAGGCGTTTGATAAGGTGCCCCATGCAAGGGTTATGGAGAAAGTGAAGGGGCATGGGATAGAAGGGGACGTTGCTTTGTGGATTCAGAACTGGCTTGCCCACAGAAGGCAAAGAGTGGTTGTGGTTGGGTCTTTTTCAGAGTGGAGGTCGCTCATCAGTGGGGTGCCCCAGGGATCTGCTCTGGGACCCTTGCTCTTTGTGATTTTTATAAATGACCTGGATGAAGAAGTGGAAGGATGGGTTGGCAGGTTTGCTGATGACACAAAATTTGGAGGTGTTGTGGATAGTGCAGAGGGATGTCAGCAGTTGCAACGAGACATAGATAAGATGCAAGAGTGGGTGGAGAAGTGGCAGATGGACTTCAACCCAGATAAGTGTGTGATGGTTCATTTTGGCAGGTCGACTAGGATGGAAGAATATAATATTGAGGGTAAGACGCTTGGCAGTGTGGAAGAACAGAGGGATCTTGGGGTCCGGGGTCTTAGGACGCTCAAAGCAGCTTCGCAGGTAGAGGCAGTGGTTAAGAAGGCGTATGGAATACTGGCCTTCATCAATAGAGGAATTGAGTTCCGAAATCGAGAGATAATGCTGCAGCTGTATAGGATCCTGGTCAGACCCCACCTGGAGTACTGTGCCCAGTTCTGGTCACATCATTACAGAAAGGATGTGGAAGCCATAGAACGGGTGCAGAGGAGATTTACAAGGATGTTGCTGGGATTAAGTGGTCTGCCTTATGAGGATAGTTTGAGAGAGCTAGGTCTATTCTCCTTGGAGAGGCGAAGGATGAGAGGTGACCAGATAGAGGTGTATAAGATGTTGAGAGGTATTGACAGAGTGGATTCTCAGAGGCTTTTACCCAGGGCTGAAATGGTTGTCACGAGAGGCCACAGGTTTAGGGTGCTGGGCGTAGGTACAGAGGAGATGTTAGGGGTAAGTCTTTCACTCAGAGGGTGGTGGGTGCGTGGAATCGACTGCCGGTAGTGGTGGTGGAAGCGGATTCGATTGATTCTTTTAAGAGGCTTTTGGATAGGTTCATGGAGGTTAGTGAGATAGAGGGTTATAGATGAGCCTAGAAGGTAAGGAAATCGTTCGGCGCAACTTGTGGGCCGAAGGGCCTGTTTGTGCTGTCGCTTTTCTATGTTCTATGTTCTAAGGAAACGTAAGAGTGCAGAATGTAGTGTTACAGTCATAGCGAGGGTGCCTAGAAAGATCAACTTGATGCAAGTTAAGTCCATTCAAAAGTCCGATGGCAGCAGGGAAGAAGCTGTTCTTGTGTCGGTTGGTACGTGAGATCAGAATTTTGTATATTTTTCCTGATGAAGAAAGTGGTAGAGAGAATGTCCGGGGTGCGTGGGGTCCTGAATTATGGTGGCTGCTTTGCCGAGGCAGCGGGAAGTGTAGACAGAGTCAGTGGATGGGTGGCTGGTTTGAGTGATGGATTGGGCTACATTCATGACCTTTTGTAGTTTCTTGCAGTCTTGGGCAGAGCAGGAGTCATACCAAGCTGTGATACAGCCCGAAAGAATGCTTTCTATGGTTCATCTGTAAACGTTGGTGAGAATCATAGCTGACATTCCAAATGTCCTTAGTCTTCTGAGAAAGTAGAGGCGTTGGTGGGCTTTCCTAACTATATTGTTGGCACGGGGGAACCAGGACATGTCTGATAGTGATCTGGACACCTAAAAACATGAAGCTCTCGACTCTTTCTACTTCGATGGATGGATGTCAGAGCCAGCAGAACGTCACCATTAAGGCACGCTGCTTGGCTTTTCTTTGGTACTGGGATGATGGTCGTCTTCTTGAAGCAGATAGGGAACTCCGATTGTTGTAAAGAAAGCTGAAGATGATTGTAAATACCCCCGCCAGCTGATCCGCGCAGTGTGTGAGTGTTCATCCTTGTACCTCATCCGGGCCAGTCGCTGTCCATGGGTTGACTTTCGAGTCGGCTGTTCTGACATCAGCAATTGTGACCTCAGATACAGCTGCATCCGAGGCTTCTGGGGTGGAGGGCATGCTCATGCTGACCTCATGCTCAACACGGACACAGTGTGCATTGAACTGATTAGAAATGGGTTTGGTGAAGCCAGCGATTTTACACACCTTCATCTTGTAGCCTTCTATGTCTTGCAGACCTTGGCATAGCCGGTGGGGGTCCGTCTGGCTATCATGGGGCACTAGGTTGGTCTGAAACTGTATTTTTGCATCTTTGATGGATCTGTGTAGATCATCTCTGGCTGTCTTGTAGAGGTCAGGGTCGTCTAACTTGAATGCCTCAGACCTGGACTTCAGAAAGCAGTGGATATCCCTGATCATCCATGGTTTCCGGTTGGGAAACACACGCAATATCTTCTTGGGCACAGAGTCTCCTACACACTTCCTAATGATGTCAGTTACTGTAGTGGCGTACTCGCTCAGGTTGTTCGTGGAGTTTTTAAATACTGACCAGTCCCCTGACTCTAAGCAGTCACGTAGGAGATCTTTCGATTCCTCAGACCAACATTGCATGACATTATTGAATGGATCATCCCGCTTTAGCCTTTGTGTGTCAGCCTGTCGCAGGAGCACAGTCTTGTGGTCTGATTTGTCTCACTCTCTCTTACCCCAGTTGTGTCTTTCCTGATGCAGACGCTCAAAGAACAAAGGCAAAGAAATGGACAGCACAGGAATAGGCCCTTCGACCCTCTCCAAACCTGTCCTGATCATGGTGCCCTATTTTAAAATAAAACCTGCTGCGCTTACTCGGTCAGTATCCCTCTTACCTCCTATTAATGCATCAATCCAGATGCCTCTTAAAAGTTGCTAATGTGCTGATTCCACCACCTCCCCTGGCAGCGCATTCCAGGCACCGACACTCTCTGTGTGGAAAACATCCCCCGCACATCTCCCTTAATATTTCATCCTGCCATCTTGAACCTGTGCCTCCTTGTAACTGAACCTTCCACCCTCGGAGAAAACCCTCTGACTATCCATCCTGTCTGTGCCTCCCACAATTTTGTAGACCTCTATCAGGTCTCCCCTCAGCCTTCATCTTTCCAGTGAAAACAATCCTGATTTATTCAACCTCTCCTCATAGCCAGCGGAGCTGACTTCTCTCTAAGTTAAGTTACTGTTATAAACACCATTCCTCTCACAATAACTGCTTCCCCCATCATCACGCCCTCACTCCCGCCCCATCTATCCTTCTGTCTTCCTCTGTTTCACATTCACTCGCTCAGAGTCTTCCTCTCTCACTCTTATCCATTCATTTTCCCAGCCTCGCACCCTTTCTAGATTCAGCCCATCCCACAAGCCGTCCCTCTCTCTCGTGCTCATCTCTCTCCTTCCACATCTGGGCACGTTTCTGAACACTGTATCAGATGTGGGTCCAGTGTCATTTGGAGCCTGTGCATTGCTGGTCACAGTTAAATCTGTTATTTTACTGCTCTAAGAGGTGATGTGATTGTATCTGCTGCAGGGCCTGAATTTTCTGAGATGTCCCATTGCTTCTGAATATTTTCTCAGTTTGAGAAGCTGCAGTAGATTTCGGGATAAAAAGAAATTTCTTTGCAGACTAGATAGTTCCAAATTATTGATCAGCAGAATTTTGCAATTGATGCTAAACTCTAACCCACTTAAATCACATCACAGAATGTCCACAGTTAAAGATCACACAGAGAGACACGGTAACAATTGGGACTCAATTACTGAAATGTCACAGTCCAGTAACAGATATCACTGAAACTATCTGAGATCTAGAGGTGGGACTGATGGTGTTTGAGTGGACAGCATCTTTCCACTTGTTATTAGTTGATAAATGTGATCAACAGAATCCGGTGTTTGGAAAGAAGTCAATACTAAAAATAAATATTTTCCATCACTGAACTCAATGTCGTAATCTGTTTGTTCATATATTTAAAAAAAACTTCAAACCAGGTTTCTGCCACAATGTCCCTAAGGTGACTATACAGTGTATAAATTAAAGGCTTTGGGAATATATAACGTCAGATGTTAAAGTCAGAGAGACTGCCAGCAGCTCGAAGGGACACATCACTTCACACTGAAGATGCTGTATCCAGTTCAGATAGCTGAGAAAATATTCTACCCAATCATCGCCATTATTGGTGTTCCCGGTGAGTGACTCTAACCAGTGAGGTTGTGTAAATCTGTGTGTGAACGGCTCTCTGATTCTAAACTCTGACTGAAAATGCTCCATGCTGATCTCGTGGTCACTGTTATAAAGACACCAGGTCAACGATGTAATTTACTTAAATCAAATGGCTTGAAGTCTCTCTGTGTTTTTAATCCTTTTCATCAACTGACAATGAGCCTCTGTATGTTATTCACGGGCTCACTACTCAATGAAGTTAATGTATTGAGGAGTGAACTACTCAATCTTATCTATTGTAAGATTGGACCTCAGTGAAGGTGATCTCTCTGAAATAATGTTCAGTGGGAGTAAGAATATAATGGAAATTTGAGTGTGGGTCACTAACCAAAGTTGAATACCTGACACCAGTGAACAAGTATTGCAGGGTATATTTGTCAATGTAAAATTGTACTGATTGTGGTTCTTTCACCTGAGTGGAATATCTGATCGAAGTCTCCATTAATATCGGGCACCATCTGTCCAAGTAGAATTGTATTGTGTTTAGGAAAAGAATTGCAATGAAGTAAGTTGTTTCAATGTTAAATATATCCTATTTTAATTTGGTGAGTGAGATGTCCATTCTGTGGAGCTGCCTCAGTCTTTTATCTTTGGAATATGTTGAAAACAGGAAGAGTTTGGCTTTGTTTGGTGGTCAGTGGATGATGTGAAATTTCTCCATACCTCGGCTTTGTATTGAAAAGAAAGAGGTTTCAGCGACTTCCTGATAGTTAAACAAACCAATTACAAACCGTGCAGTATTCAGTGATTGTCAAACATTTTGTGCATTGTTCACATTTCCATTGATCTATAAATGAACTCCAATGGTTTTTTTTTCTGGGTTGTTGTGGTTCTGTCTAAACTGTGTTGATTCTGAAAGCGATTTGTGAATCTGATCACCTGAAGCCCTGAACTCCTCGAAAACATTCAGATACTTGATTTCTACAGAGTGATTGGGAAACATATTGTTCTGATCAGAATGAAGAACCTGACACTGAGCTGTGGTGAAATTAATTTCCAATTCCAATACCCAATTTGCAAGTTTATAATTTATTATTTATGTGTTATTGTGTTGAGTTGTATTCTTCCACTCTGCTCATTCTCATTCTCAGTTTGGATTGGTTGGTAAATTTTGAAACTATAATTTTGCTTCCCTATTCCATATTGTTGATGTAAATGGTGAAGGAAAGTGATCCCAGCGCTGATCCTCGTGGAAAACCACTTCCCACCTTCCAGCAATCAGAGTAAATCCCTTTAACTCCCACTGCCTGTGTTGTGTCTTTGTAACCAGCATTTAGTCATTCTGCTGCTGGTCCTCTAACTCCACTTGCTCTGAGATTACTGAAGTCTGTTAACTTACTGAAGGTATCTAGAAACACCATGTGTCGGACATCGACCAGATCATTCCTGATAATTGTGAAAATTATTCAATGAAATCTGTCAAGAATGATCTGAATTTAGTTCATTTATTTTTTTATGTTGAGGTTGTGACTGGACAACTGCTCTTTGGATTTTTTAAAATTTAATTTCTGGTTAAACTCAAGAAAGAACATAAATCTTCTATTGTTTTCCATTCCAGTGGGTAACTTCTGATGATCAGCTGCTTAAGAAGGCAGACATGACAATTGTCTTTATTAGCTGATGTATCGAAGATAGGAGCAGGGAGGTGATGATGGAGATGTATGAAACACTCATTTGTCTTCAGCTCGAGGACTGTGAGGAGTTCTGGGGGCCTCACTAGACGGAGGATGTGATTGCTCTGGAAGGAACGCAAAGGAGATTCACCAGGATGTTGCCTGGGCAGCAGTGTTTCTGCAGTGAAGACAGGCTGGTTAGGCTGGGGTTACTTTCCACAGAACAGTGAAGGCGGAGCGCGGACATCATTGAGGTGTTCAAAATTATGAGGGACAAAGATAGGATAGTTGAGAAGAAACTTCTTCCCCTGAGCAGAGGGGTCAATGTCCAAGGTGTGTAGAATAAGGTCAGCAGCAGGAGGGTTAGAGGGTTTCTGAGGAAAATAAAATGTTCCTGTGTCATTTCGGAAATGCTGCTGGTCATCCTGCACAGCAAGATCCCACAATCACACTGCAATGTGGGAGCAGCCAGATTTAAAACACAATTGTAGGTGTGAATTGGTGAAAAGCTAAAACACATCATCACAGATTCACCCTCAGTAACACAATCACTGTTTACAAATCCATTCTTTTGGGAGGAACAAGGGATTGATTAAGGAAAGAAAAATAGTGTATGAAAGTAATCTAACGTGGAACATGACAACTGACTTCAAAAAATATCTATCGGTATGTAAAGAGAAACAGATTGACAAACTAGGACCTTTGCAGTCAGAAATGGGAGATACTCTAACGGGGACAAAGTAATAGCTGAGGAATTAAATTGAAGATTGCTTCGATCTTCAGAAAGGAAGACATGAATAACATGCCAAAAGTTCTGAGAGGAACAAGTTTTAGAGAGAAGCTGAAGGAAATTTGAATTTGTAGAGAAATGGTTTTGGGGAAAGTGATGGGATTGAAGGTGGATAAATCTCCAGGTCCTGATAATCTTCATCCCAGAGTAGTTAAGGAAGTCTTCCTGGGAATAAGAGCTCCAATGGTGGTTATTTTCCAATTTTATTGGACTCTGGGCTGGTTCCTACAGATTGGAGGGTAGCTAATGCAAGCCCGGTATTCAGGCAGGACTGGAGAGAGAAAACAGTGAACTATAGACCAGTGAGCCTAACGTCGGTGCTGGGGAAGTTGCAAGAGTCAAATTTCAAGGATTTGATAACTCGGTATTTGGAAGGCAGTGCCATAATCAGACAAAGGCAGCATGGATTTACTAAAGGGAAATCATGATTGGAATATCTTGGAATTGTTTGAGGGTGGAACTAGTAGAGTTGACCGAGGGGAACCAGTGGATGGGGTTTATTTAGTCTTCCAGAAGGGTTACTGAATGCATCATCTCCAAATTTGCAGATGGTACAAAGCTGGGTGGGAGGGTGAACTGTGAGGAGGGTGCAGAGAATATTCAGCGTGATTTGGACAGGCTGAGGGTGTGGTCATACGCATGGCAGATGCAGTTTAATGTGGATCACTGTGAGGATATCGACTCTGGTAGGAATATTAGGAAGACAAGTTATTATTGAATGGGTGTAAATTGAGGGAGGTGGATTCTCATCAAAACCTTGGTGTCATCATGCATCATTCACTGCACGGAACCAGGCAGGTACAGCAGGCAGGAATGGAGCGAAATGGTCTGTAAGCTTCATAGCGACATGATTCCTATTGAGGGATAGGGATGAGTTGCTGCAATTGAAAGAGCATTGGAGAGGCAACACCTGGAGAGTTTTGTACAGTTTTGGTGTCCTGATCTCGGAAGGATGTCCTTGCTATAGAGGAAGTACAGCGACGGTTTACCAGGCTGTTTCCTGGGATGGCAGGTCTGTCATATGAGGAGAGATTAGATTGGTTAGAATTATATTCAATGGAAATTTGTAGAGTGAAAGGGGACCTCAGAGAAACGTATTAAATTCTAACAGAATGAGGCAGGGTCGATTCAGAAAGAATGTTCCCAATGGTGGGGGAGTCGAGAACTCGGGGTCATAGTTTTAGGATTAGGGACAAACCTTGTGGAGCTGAGGTGGGGAGAATTCACTACCCGAATGTTGTTAAGGCAAATGCATTCAGAATCGTGAGAGGGGATCTCATAGAAACTTATAAAATTCAAACAGTATTCGAACGGGTCGATTCAGAAAGAAAGTTACCAATGGTGGGGGAGTCCACAACTCGCTGTCTTAGTTTGATGATAAGGGAAAACCTTTTTAGAACTGAGGTGAGGAGAAATTTCTTCAGTCAGAGGGTGGTGAATGTGTTGAATTCACAGGCGTTCTGTGACTTCAAAAATAAATTAGATATAGCTCTCGTGGCTAAAGGAATAAAAGGATTTGGGGTCAGGGTGAATCAAGATATTAAATTTGATGATCAGCCACAATAATAATGAATGGCGGCGCAGGCTCCTACTCATGCTTCTAGTTTATATGTTTCAATGACTGGGGGGCTCGCCTGGAATGAAACAGTGGAGGACCCCCTAAACACGTCCTCTCTCCCCCCACCCACCCTCCCTCACCCCCCAACCCCCTCCCCCCCGGAAAATTAATCTTCTCACCTCTCCCTTCCTCTCGGCCTTCTCTCTCTCACTCTCTCTTACACCTTCCTCTTTTTCTCTCTCTCCCTCACTGATAACACAATCTAACAAGAACGTTGGGTGGGAGAGTTTGAAAACCGACAATTGCATCCTGAGTGGAATGAATTGACGCGGCTGCTGCAGTTTTATTTAATGATTGATCTCATAAAATTAAACACAGTAACTGTATGGAATGAAGTGAATGGAAAAGGCATCCTGAGGGCCCTGAGATTAGGCCTTGAATTGAGGCCTAGTCCCAGAGGATGCAATAAACCTTGGGGACAAAGAACAGAATTCTCGCCACCCCAGTGAAACAGAACTGTCCTTTCCAGCCCCAAAATATCCCACACACGGATGGAAGGGGCAAGAGGGAAAAGAGAACCACTGTTCCCCACACTCTGTCCCGCCCGCACACCCCTCATACACCCCACAACAATAAAACAAATCACAATGGGATTTTATTTTACATTAATTACAAGATGCAACATTGAAGCAAATGGTTGGAGAGAGAGAGGGAAAGAACCCCCTTCCCGACCCACTCCCCTCAAAAAATAATAAATCCTCCAAACCCCACCACCCTGTCTAAAAACACAAACAGGACACAGGGATTGAGAACAAGTCTTTACCAAGGCCGGGGGTTTGATTTTTATCCCCTCCACCCTCCCACGTGCTTTATCATCACTGAGCTAATTTGCCTTTTAAGTTGTGTGGTTACCATTTGCAGTTCTGTATATGCTGCAGGTCATTGATGCACAGCACGATCCCATGGGCAGCAATGTTTCCACACTGCCCAGCCCAGGAGGCAAGTGGCTAAAACCTCAACTGGGAAGAAGCTGTTCATTTCCTCAGGATACATTTCAAAACAGACTGTCTCAGGACTGGAGTGTTTGAACATCACGCTTTCTGGAAAGATGTGACAGGGACATCAGCAGTTACTGCACACAGGAAAACCTCCACCCCCAAATCCTGTGCCAATTTCCCTCCACCCCAACTCCACAACATTCAGCTGTCTTTGCTAAGCCTCTTCGGAGGGGAGGGGGCGGGGGGGGGCGGTGAGCGGAGGTGGTTAAACTAATTTCTCAGGGGGATGGGAAAATGAGCTGCAGTCCAGAAGCCAGTGTTGAGTGTAGTGAGGTACTGAGGAGGGAATCAAGGTCGCAGGAGTGAACCGGCAGACAGGGTGGTGGGCTGAAGTGTGTCTACGTCAATGCAAGGACATCCGGAATCAGGTAGGTGAACTTAGAGTGTGGATTGGTACTTGGCACTACGATGTTGTGGCCATTAAGCAGAGATGGTTTGAACAGGGACAGGAATGGTTGTTGGATGTTCCGGGGTACAGATGTTTCAGTAAGAGTAGGGAAGGTGGTAAAAGAGGTGGAGGAGTAGCATTGTTAATCAAGGATAGTTTAACGGCTGCTGAAAGGCAGTTCGAGGGGGATCTGCACACTGAGGTAATATGGGCTGAAGTTAGAAATAGGAAAGGAGCGGTCACGTTGTTGGGGGTTTTCTATAGGCCCCCAAATAATAATCGAGATGTGGAGGAAGAAATTGCCAAGCAGATTATGGATAGGTGTGGAGGTCACAAGTTAGTTCTCATGGGTGCCTTTAACTTTCCAAATATTGATTGGAATCTTTATAGGTCGAATAGTTCGGATGGGGCAGTTTTTGTGCAGTGTGTGCAGGAGGGGTTCCTGACACAATATGTGGATAGGCCGACAAGAGGTGGGGCCACATTGGATTGGTACTGGGAAATGAACCGGGCCAAGTGTTAGGTTTGGTTGTGGGAGAGCACTTTGGAGATAGTGACCACAATTCGGTGTCTTTCATTACTGCAATGGGGAGTGATAGGGCCTTACGGCAGGGCAAGGTTTATGATTGGGGGAGAGGTAATTAGGATGCGATTAGGCAAGAATTAGGGAGCATAAGGTGAGAACAGAAATCGTCAGGGAAAGGCACAAATGAAAAGTGGAGCTTGTTCAAGGAACAAATACTGCGTGTCCTTGATCGGCATGTTCCTGTCAGGCAGGGAGGAAACGGCCGAGTGAGGGAACCATGGTTCACAAAAGAAATTGAAAGTCTTGCCAAGAGGGAAAAGGAAGCGTATGTAAGGATGGGAATACATGGTTCTGTTGGGTCGCTTGAGGGTTCCAAGTTAACAAGGAATGAGCAGAAAAAGGGCTTAGGAGAGCTAGCAGGGGGTATGAGAAGTCCTTGGTGAGTCGGATCAAGGAAAACCCCAAGGCTTTTTACTCTTATGCGAGAAAAAATGGAATGACCAGGGTGAGGTTGGGGCCGGTCAAGGATAGTCGTGGGAACTTGTGCATGCAGTCAGAAGAGATAGGAGAGGCGATGAATGAATACTTTTGTTCTCTGTTAACCAAGGAGAGGGGCCATGTTTTTGAGGATGAGAGTGGGATACAGGCTGATAGGTTGGAGGAGGTAGATGTTCTGAGGGAAGGTGTTTTCGCAATTTTGAAAAACCTGAGGGTCGATAAGTCCCCTGGGCCAGATGGGATATATCCTAGGATTCTTTGGGAGGCAAGGGATGAGATTGCAGACCCTTTGGCTTTGATATTTGGGTCCTCACTGTCCACGGGGAATGTGCCAGAGGAATGGAGAATGTTGTTCCTCTGTTCAAGAAAGGAAATAGGAATGACTCTGCTAATTATAGCCCAGTTAGTCTGTAAGTTAATGGAAAAGGTCCTGAGGGATAGGATTTATGACAACTTGGAAAGATGCAGCTTAATCCGTGATAGTCAGCATGGATTCGTGAAGGTTCGTCTTGCCTCACAAATTTCATTGAATTATCTGAGGAGGTAACTAAGTGTGTAGGTGAAGGTAGAGCAGTTGGTGTCGTATACATGGATTTTAGTAAGGCGTTTGATAAGGTTCCCCATGGTAGGCTCATGAAGAAATTAGGGAGGTGTGGGATCGAGGGAAATTCGGCCGATTGGATGAATAACTGGCTATCTCATAGAAGTGATGTGGAAATGCGGGCGTTGGACTAGGGTAAACACAGTAAGGAGTCTAACAACACCAGGTTACAGTCCAACAG
Organism: Mustelus asterias; assembly: GCF_964213995.1. Lineage (NCBI taxonomy): Eukaryota > Metazoa > Chordata > Chondrichthyes > Carcharhiniformes > Triakidae > Mustelus > Mustelus asterias. The sequence continues at coordinate 25,521 of NW_027591021.1, read as the reverse complement.
GTTTATTTGGTAGCAGACGTTTGCTACCAAATAAACATTTTGGACTTTAACCGAGTGTTGTCAGACTCCTTACTATCTCATCGAAGACAGAGGATGAACATAGAACATAGAACAGTACAGCACAGAACAGGCCCTTCGGCCCACGATGTTGTGCCGAGCTTTATCTGAAACCAAGATCAAGCTATCCCACTCACTATCATCCTGGTGTGCTCCATGTGCGTATCCAATAACCGCTTAAATGTTCCTAAAGTGTCTGACTCCACTATCACTGCAGGCAGTCCATTCCACATCTCAACCACTCTCTGCATAAAGAACCTACCTCTGATATCCTTCCTATATCTCCCACCACGAACTCTAGAGTTATGCCCCCTTGTAATAGCTCCATCCACCCGAGGAAATAGTCTTTGAACGTTCACTCTATCTATCCCCTTCATCATTTTATAAACCTCTATTAAGTCTCCCCTCAGCCTCCTCCGCTCCAGAGAGAACAGGCCTCGCTCCCTCAACCTTCCCTCATAAGACCTACCCTCCAAACCAGGCAGCATCCTGGTAATTCTCCTCTGCACTCTTTCCAGCGCTTCCACATCCTTCTTATAGTGAGGTCACCAGAACTGCACACAATATTCCAAATGTGGTCTCACCAAGGTCCTGTACAGTTGCAGCATAACCCCACGGCTCATAAACTCCAACCCCCTGTTAATAAAAGCTAACACACTATAGGCCTTCTTCACAGCTCTATCCACTTGAGTGGCAACCTTTAGAGATCTGTGGATATGAACCCCAAGATCTCTCTGTTCCTCCACAATCTTCAGAACCCTACCTTTGACCCTGAATTCCACATTTAAATCAGTCCTACCAAAATGAATCACCTCACATTTATCAAGGTTAAACTCCATTTGCCATTTTTCAGCCCAGCTTTGCTTCCTATCTATGTCTCTTTGCAGCCTACAACAGCCCTCCACCTCATCCACTACTCCACCAATCTTGGTGTCATCAGCAAATTTACAGATCCACCCTTCAGCCTCCTCCTCTAAGTCATTAATAAAAATCACAAAGAGCAGAGGACCAAGCACTGATCCCTGCGGCACTCCGCTAGCAACCTGCCTCCAATCCGAAAATTTTCCATCCACCACCACCCTCTGTCTTCGATCAGACAGCCAGTTACCTATCCAATCGGCCAACTTTCCCTCTATCCCACACCTCCTCACTTTCATCATAAGCCGACCATGGGGGACCTTATCAAACGCCTTACTAAAATCCACGTATTTGACATCAACTGCCCTACCTTCATCAACACACTTAGTTACCTCCTCTAAAAATTCAATCAAATTTGTGAGGCACGACTTGCCCTTCACGAATCCGTGCTGACTATCCCGGATTAATCCGCATCTTTCTAAATGGTCGTAAATCCCATCTCTAAGGACCTTTTCCATCAATTTACCAACCACCGAAGTAAGACTCACCGGCCTATAATTACCAGGGTCATTTCTATTCCCTTTCTTAAACAGAGGAACAACATTCGCCATTCTCCAGTCCTCCTGCACCATCCCCGTGGACAGCGAGAACCCAAAGATCAAAGCCAAAGGCTCTGCAATCTCACCCCTTGCCTCCCAAAGAATCCGAGGATGCATTTAATCAGGCCCAGGGGACTTATCGACCTTCAGTTTATTCAAAACTGCCAGGACATCCTCCCTCCGAACATCTATTTCCTCCAGCCTATTCGCCTGTAACACCTTCTCTTCCTCAAAAACATGGCCCCTCTCCTTGGTGAACAGTGAAGAAAAGTATTCATTCATCACCTCGCCTATCTCTACTGACTCCATGCACAAGTTCCCACAACTGTCCTTGACCGGCCCTAACCTCACCCTGGTCATTCTTTTATTCCTCACATAAGAGTAAAAAGCCTTGGGGTTTTCCTTGATCCGACCCACCAAGGACTTCTCGTGTCCCCTCCTAGCTCTCCGAAGCCCCTTTTTCAGCTCATTCCTTGCTAACTTGTAACCCTCAATCGAGCCATCTGAACCTTGTTTCCTCATCCCTACATAAGCTTCCCTCTTCCTTTTCACAAGACATTCCACCTCATTTGTGAACCATGGTTCCCTCACTCGGCCATTTCCTCCCTGCCTGACAGGGACATACCTATCAAGGACATCCAGTATTTGTTCCTTGAAAAAGTTCCTTTCTCTGACAATTTCTGTTCCCAACTTATGCCCCCTAATTCTTGCCTAATCGCATCATAATTACCTCTCCCCCAATTGTAAACCTTGCCCCACCGTACGGCCCTAGCCTTCTCCATTGCAATAACAAAAGACACCGAATTGTGGTCACTATCTCCAAAGTGCTCTCCCACAACCAAATCTAACACTTGGCCCGGTTCATTTCCCAGTACCAAATCCAATGTGGCCTCACCTCTTGTCGGCCTATCCACATATTGTGTCAGGAAACCCTCCTGCACACACTGCACAAAAACTGCCCCATCCGAACTATTTGACCTACAAAGGCTCCAATCAATATTTGGAAAGTTAAAGTCCCCCATGACAACTACCCTGTGACCCCCACACATATCCATAATCTGCTTAGCAATTTGTTCCTCCACATCTCTATTACTATTTGGGGGCCTATAGTAAACTCCTAACAACGTGACCGCTCCTTTCCTATTTCTAACCTCAGCCTATATTACCTCAGTGTGCAGATCCCCCTCGAAGTGCCTTTCCGCAGCCGTTAAACTATCCTTGATTAACAATGCCACTCCTCCACCTCTTTTACCAGCTTCCCTACACTTAGTGAAACATCTATACCCCGGAACGTCCATGGATGGTGGTGGATGGAAAGTTTTCAGACTGCAGACCAGTTACCAGCGGTGTACCACAGGGATCAGTGCTTGGTCCTCTGCTTTTTGTGATTTTTATCAATGACTTGGAGGAGGGGGCTGAAGGGTGGGTCAGTAAATTTGCTGAAGACACCAAGATTGATGGAGGAGTGGATAAGGTGGAGGGCTGTTGTAGGCTGCAAAGACACATTGATAGGATGCAAAGCTGGACTGAAAAATGGCAAATGGAGTTTAACCTTGATAAATGTGAGGTGATTCATTTTGGTAGGACTGATTTAAATGTGGATTACAGGGTCAAAGGTAGGGTTCTGAAGACTGTGGAGGAACAGAGAGATATTGGGGTTCATATCCACAGGTGTCTAAAGGTTGCCACTCAAGTGGATAGAGCTGTGAAGAAGGCCTATAGTGTGTTAGCTTTTATTAACAGGGGGTTGGAGTTTAAGAGCCGTGGGGTTATGCTGCAACTGTACAGGACCTTGGTGAGACCACATTTGGAATATTGTGTGCAGTTCTGGTCACCTCACTATAAGAAGGATGTGGAAGCGTTGGAAAGAGTGCAGAGGAGATTTACCAGGATGCTGCCTGGTTTGGAGGGTAGGTCTTATGAGGAAAGGTTGAGGGTGCTGGGGTTTTTCTCTTTGGAGCGGAGGAGGAAGTGAGGCAACTTAATAGAGGTTTATAAGATGATGAGGGGGATAGATAGAGTGGACGTTCAGAGACTATTTCCTCGGGTGAATGTAGCTGTTACGAGCGGGCATAACTATAAGGTTCATGGTGGGAGATATAGGAGTGGTCTCCGAGGTAGGTCCTTTACTCAGAGAGTGGTTGGGGTGTGGAATGGACTGCCTCCTGTGAGAGTGCAGTCGGACACTTGGAACGCTCAAGCGGTTATTGGATAGGCAAATGGAGCACACCAGGATGATAGGGAGTGGGATAGCTTGATCTTGGTTTTGGACAAAGCTCGGCACAACATTGAGGGCCGAAGGGCCTGTACTGTGCTGTACTGTTCTATGCTCTATTTTCTATCACTCCCCCTGTTTAACCTAATCCTCCCGTTTCTCTCTCACTCCGTAACATCAGCCCTTCCTCAGCCTGCCCCCAACTCTTTCACTTCCTCCCTCAAAAGCCACAGAATGGAGAGACAGAGAGACAGATAGAGAGACAGTGTCATGAGACAGAGGTTGATGCCCTTTTAACAAGCCACGCCGAATTCCCCAAAGAGGAATACCTTGCTTTGTGATGTGTGAAAGGTGTGTGGGAAGGTGTGAACTGTTCTTCATTAACATTTAGTGGTTAACTAACAGAAATATCTGATACTCAATCTAAGTGAACAATTAACAATGTATTTATTTAACTAACAGGGAACTTTGGTAAAAGAAGTAGCATTGTGATTAAAGTAAGATTCTACTGGAATCCGATTCAAATAAATACAAGGACATTCATTTACAGAAATAAAACATAATTTAGTCGCTCGCAAAAATGTATACAACAAGATTTTGTGGCTTTGGAAACGTTTTGGCGTTCGTCTCTCTATTCCGCTGCCTGCAAGTTATTTCTCATTCAGATCGATAGATGGAGAGGTCTATTAAGTGATAATCAAAGCTGGAGAGAGCTGCTCTTTCCCTCTCTGGGCTTTGAGAGGTGGCAGCCCTTCAGTTGAACTGCAGGCAGGCAGTTGATCTCCTGTTTTTATAAATGTGATGACCTCTGAATTTTCCTGCACCAGGATTGATCTGATCTTGTCAACAACAATAAATTAACATTTGATAGCTTCCTGATAGCTGAGTGCCTTCTTTGGAATGCTCGGCTAAACTCAAAATTCAAAAGCCTGCAAAGCCTGTTGCCATGGCGACGCTGATGCTTGGTCTTTGCGACAAAGGCTGCAGTCTGTGTACTCTGTCTGTACCTGCATTTGAAGCCTCCAATCATTGACACAAGTCCAACTTTAAAGGGACACAAAACCAGCTTTTAAAGGGACCACACTTCACAAACTCAGCTTCCCAACACCAGACATAGAGCGAGAGCTCCGACAATCACCACCACAGCAAACTGTATTCAAATAGAACCCTGTGCATTTCATTTCACCCTCACATTTATCTCTCTGCTTCAGACACATTTTTTACTCCACAATTACACCCGCTTCTAGTTAAAGAACTTTCATTCCAGGCCATCAAGAATTATTTACAGTGATGAGATTAATTGTTAATCTGACCTCACTTCTGTTAATTTAGAGATTTCTGATGTAACTTGTGCACAGGAAGATCCAAAGCACAGAGTCAGTTTCAAAATTCAGTTCAGAGTTTATGATAATTGTTTTCTGTGTGTGTGTTTCTTGTTTTAATGCACAAACTGAGGCTGGAATTATGGTCGCACAGTAAGATCCCACAGGCAGCAATGTGATATTGGCTGAATGTCCCCTCAGTTCTCTGCAGAAAGTGATCATGAACTCCCTCAGTCCCATTGTTCAAGTTGAAGCTTTTTTATATTCAAAGCCTTGGAGCCTTCTTTGCAGTCAGTGAGCTATTTTCAAAGAGGTTGACCATTGTTACAAGGCAGGCAAAGGGCCCAGGACAGTGTGTGCACAGCAAGATCCCACAGCAGCTGCTCTGTGAAGCGAATCAAATGAGACACAGCCCTAACCCTGCCTCCATCCTCACACCTGCTGTGAGCCCCTTCCCCCAAAGCACCCAACAAAAATCCCCACACGCCTTCCACTCTGTGTGTGTGCATTGTCCCAAGTCTGGAGAATTCCCTTCACTTCCCTGGAAAGATGAAACTCTCTCTTAACACTGAGACAACCTTTAAAGCAAGTTCTGCAGCAACTTCGCACAAGGTGCAGTTCGCAGTGTGGAGTGTGTTTTACACCGTTTAATGGAATGTAACCCTGAAAAGTGTGAGCTGATACACTTTGGAAGGAGTAATTTGACAAGGAAATACTCAATGAATGTTAGGACTATAGGAAGATCTATGGCAGAATGTGACCTTGGCGTATTTGACCACAGATCTTTGAAAGCAGAAGGGCATGTTAGTACGGAGGTGAAAATGGCACATGGGACACTTGCCTTTATCAATCGAGGCATAGATTACAAAAGCAGGGAAGTAATGTTGGAATTGTCTCGATCTTTGGTGAGGCCCCAGCTGGAGTACTGTGTGCAGTTCTGATCGCCACATTATAGGAAGGATGTGTTTGCGCTGGATGGGGGTACAGAGGAGATTCACCAAGATGCTGCCTTGGATGGAAGATCAACGTTATGAAAAGATGTTGCGTGGGCTTGGGTTATTAACGTTTTAGCAGAGAAGACTGAGGGGCGACCTGATCGAGGTAGACAAGATTATGAGGGCCATGGACAGAGTGGATAAGGAGCAACTGTTCCCCATATCTGAAGGGTCAGTCACGAGGGGACAGAGGTTCACGGTGGGGGTCAGGAGGTTTCGGGGGGGGGGGGGTCGGTGTGATGAAATATGTTTTTCCCCAGAGGGTGGTGAGGGTCTGGAATGCGCTGCCTGGGAGGGTGGTGGAGGTGGGTTGCCTCACATCCTTTAAAAGGTATCTGGATGAGCACTTGGCACAACATAACATTCAGGGCTCTGGGCCAAGTGCTGACATATGGGGTTAGGTGGGATTTCAGGTATTTCTAATGTGACAGTGCAGACTCAATGGGCCAATGGGCCTCTTCTGCTCTGTATGATTCTATTATTCTATAACCTCTCATTCTTGGTTCTCCTCATTCTCTCTCACTCTTTCCTTCCCTCCATTTCTTCCAATTAGACAGAAACATTGAAATGAAGAGAGAGAGAGTTCCACAGAGAGAATCCTCTAAACCTGAATTAAAATGCCATCCCTGCTCCATCCTGCCCACCCCCTGTCCCCTCTCAGTCTCTAGAAGCCGCTCAACTCCCTCTTTCAGTTTGGGAAGCGGCTGCTGATTCCTTCAGGACACTTTTTAAATCCTCCCAGACTATCTGACAGGGTTTGAGTGGAGCTGCCGCTGGTGACCACACACTGGAGACTCTCACATCCTGTCTCTCTTTCTCAAATGCTGTCCCTCCATCACCACCTCTGCTTTGACCATCCATTCCCCTCGGGCCTCCCTCTGTCTCTGCTCCACTCCCTCCTTCTCTTTTCTCCTCCTGCCACTATCTCTCTCTCTCACTGTCAAGATGGATGTTCTTATCTAGGGCCAGGTCTTTGCAACCACACTCATCACCTCTTACTCCATCCCTCCTTCTAACTTCCTATTTCTGTCCATATCTCTGCTTCTTTCCCTCTCTTTCATGTGCACTGTGTTGAAAGGAGCGATGCAATATTTCTGAGCCACACTGCCAATAACCACAAACCATATTGCTGTGAGGGGGTGGGAAGAACCACCTTATCTGGGGGTCTCCAGTTAGGAGTCAGTGCCCAGCTTCCTCTCTCTGGAGAATAGCCTCAGTCAGAGCCCTGAGATTCCTTATTTACAGAAATCTACCAATAGATCGATTAATTTATTCATAAATAACTACTGGGAGGCTCATTTTAAAATGTCTACCAAAGGAATGGGCAGAGCTTGTCCCCAGTTTAAAGAGGGGAGTTTATCTCTTTCTGTCACTGAGGGGATATGTATCCAAACTCAGAATTCACATGGAGCTGGGTGGAGGATTACACCAAGCGCGAGGCTGGGGGAATGACATGTCTCCCCCCACCCCCACTTTGCCCTCTCTGGATATGGTCACAGTGCTGCCCATGGGATCATGCTGTGCTTAAAATCCCCACAAAGAAAGCTGGAAAGGGAGAGGGAGAGATTCTGGAGGGAGGTGAACAGGAATGGGGAGAAAGCGAGATGGAGAGAGCAATACTGGGGTGAGATAGAGAGATATGGGGAGAAACAGGAGGAGAGAGAGAACAATTGGAGAGCGATAGGGAGATATGGGGGAAAGTTATAATGTGAATGAAGAATGGGAACGCACTGGATGAGAGAGAAATCCAGATAGAGGGAATAAAGCTGGTCGGAGAGAAGAAGAGTTTAGGAAGAGATAGATAGGGAAGCAAAGGAGAAGGCAAAGAGAGAGGGAGAGAAGAAAGGAAAAAAGAGACGGACAGAGGATATAATCTGTAAATTAGAAGCAGAAAAGCTGCGGGGGAGTCAGAATGGGGAGGACATTTGGAGAGGGGAAGTTAAATAGAAACATCCTGAATTGACTTCCAGCTCCACCAGCTGTCCAGTCCAGAGACGTGTTCAATCCAGGGGTGGGCTCTGATAATTGGGTGCAGGAAGGGATTGCAGATTCTATCTCTGTCCACTTTGGGTCTAATTGGGAAACCCGTCCAGTCTGAATTAATCCTGGAAAACACATCAGATGAGAAATGCAATCTGTGTGAAATTTTTGATTGATGAGAATTTTCAGATTTGCTCCATCAAAGTGAGAGATGTGTAATTCACAGCTTCCTGTCCCCCAGTCCCTACTTAACCAGCGGGGTTACATTGGCTACTTTCCAATCTGCAATGTTAATCTCTAACACAACTCCTCCAACAACACCGCCACCCCGGGAACCCCATTGGATTGATGCTGAAATCCTCTCATTACTGTGGGTTCACACATGGGGAATGTTCACTCACTCATTTCCCGCCTCTTGTCCCTTTTTCACTGACAGTTAATTTACTGGGAATTGTGATCCTGAGTCGGGGAAAGTGTGGCCTCTCCACCTGCACCACTCGCTACCTGGTGGCCATGGCAGCGGCGGATCTGCTCTTCATCATCATTAGCCCCATTCTCGACAAGATAAATGGTTATTATTTCCCGCTGAATTTCCTGTCCCTCACCTCTGTGTGTCGTGTTCACTCTGTCCTGCTGCCTGCAGCCATAGACTGGTCAGTCTGGTTCACCCTCACTTTCTCCTTTGATCGATTTGTGGCCATTCGCTGCCAGAAACTGAAAACTAAATATTGCACCGGGAAAACCGCGGCTGTGGTTCTGGCAACAACCGGCCTCCTGCTCTCTGTGAGAAACATCCCCCGGTACTTTACACAGAAACCTCGGTGGATAATGGACAATGTCCAGTGGGGCTGTAGGACAAAGACAAGCTATTGGACTGATCCTGGCTGGGTTGGATATTCCTGGTTTGTTCAGGTTTTAACCCCATTGCTCCCATTCGGTTTAATCCTGGTGATTAACGCTCTGACAGTCAGACACATTTTGGTGACCAGTCGAGTCCGGAAGGGACTGAGGGCTCAGAGTCAGGGAGAGAATCGCAGAGACCCCGAGATGGAGAGCAGAAGGAAGTCAATGATTTTACTTTTCAGCATTTCCGGAGCTTTCATTCTCCTCTGGGCCGTGACTGTTATATGTTTTATCTATTCGACAGTGAAAGGATTAATTTACCTCACTCTTCCTGAATACACATTTGAACGAGTCGGATATATGCTGCAGGATATAAATTGCTGCACAAACACATTTATTTACGCGGTGACTCAATCCAAGTTCAGGGAGCAGATCAGGATCGCGGTGAAATATCCGCTCACATCAATTATTCAATTAATGAAGAAACAAAACTGACTGACAGCCAATCACAGAGCGGGATCACTAAATCACCGCCTCAGCCAATCACAGAGCGGGATCACTAAATCACCGCCTCAGCCAATCACAGAGCGGGATCACTAAATCACCGCCTCAGCCAATCACAGAGCGGGATCACTAAATCACCGCCTCAGCCAATCACAGAGCGGGATCACTAAATCACCGTCTCAGCCAATCACAGAGCGGGATCACTAAATCACCACCTCAGCCAATCACAGAGCGGGATCACTAAATCACCACCTCAGCCAATCACAGAGCGGGATCACTAAATCTCCACCTCAGCCAATCACAGAGCGGGATCACGAAATCACCGCCTCAGCCAATCAGAGACTGGATTGCTAAATGATCGCCTCAGCCAATCAGAGGCCAGCTCGACTACTGCCCGAATCAGCCAATCAGAATTGCCGCTCACTTCCTGACAGCCAAGTCCACCAATGACTGGTCTCTGCACTTTGACTGACAGCGGATGAGCCAATCAGAGGCTGAGCCTTCTGACTGACAGCAGTGTCAGCCAATCAGAACACCAGCAGCCAGCGGCCCCGCCCCCAGAGCAAATCCGGGAGTGACAGACACCTCAACCAATCAGGAAGCTGGTGTCAGTGTGTGAGGGTCAGTGTGTGTCACTGTGTGTGTGTCAGTGTGTGTCACTGTGTGTGTGTGTCAGTGTGTACCACTGTGTGTGTGTCAGTGTGTGTGTGTGTGTGTCAGTGTGTGTCACTTTGTGTGTGTCAGTGTGTGTCACTGTGTGTGTGTCAGTGTGTATCACTGTGTGTGTGTCGCTGTGTGTGTGTGTGAGTCAGTGTGTGTCACTGTGTGTGTGTCAGTGTGTGTCACTGTGTGTGTGTCAGTGTGTATCACTGTGTGTGTGTCAGTGTGTGTCACTGTGTGTGTGTGTGTCAGTGTGTCTCACTGTGTGTGTGCGTGTCAGTATGTGTCACTGTGTGTGTGTCAGTGTGCCTCACTGTGTGTGTGCATGTCAGTGTGTGTCACTGTGTGTGTGTCAGTGTGTCTCACTGTGTGTGTGCATGTCAGTGTGTGTCACAGTGTGTGTGTGTGTGTGTGTGTGTGTGTCAGTGTGTATCACTGTGTGTTTTTGTCAGTGTGTGTCACTGTGTGTGTGTGTATCAGTGTGTGAGGGTCAGTGCCGATGTTCTTGTCAGTGTGTGTCACTGTGTGTGTGAGTGTGTGTTTCAGTGTGCATCACTGTGTGTGTGTGTGGGTCAGTGTGTATCAGTGTGTGTGTGTGTCAGTGTGTACCACTGTCTGTGTGTCACTGTGTGTGTGACACTGTGTGTGTGTCAATGTGTAACACTGGGTGTGTGTGTGTCAGTATGTATCACTGTGTGTGTGTGTGTGTCAGCGTGTATCACTGTGTGTGTGTGTCAGTGTGTATCACTGTCTGTGTGTCACTGTGTGTGTCAATGTGTAACACTGGGTGTGTTTGTGTCAGTGTGTATCACTGTGTGTGTGTGTCAGTGTGTATCACTGTGTGTGCGTGTCAGTGTGTATCACTGTGTGTGTGTGTCAGTGTGTATCACTGTGTGTGTGTGTCAGTGTGTATCACTGCGTGTGTGCATGTCAGTGTGTATCACTGTGTGTGTGTGTCAGTGTGTATCACTGTGTGTGTGTGTCAGTGTGTATCACTGTGTGTGGTTGTCAGTGCGTGTCATTGTGTGTGTGTCAGTGGGTATCACTGCGTGTGTGAGCGACAGTGTCACTGTGTGTGAGTGTGTGTGTCAGTGTGCATCACTGTGTGTGTGTCACTGTGTGTGAGTGAGAGTCAGTGTGTGTCACTGTATGTGTGTCAATGTGTATCACTGTGTGTGTGTGTATGTCAGTGTGTATCACTGTGTGTGTGTCAGTGTGTCTCACTGTATGTGTGCATGTCAGTGTGTGTCACTGTGTGTGTGTCAGTGTGTCTCACTGTGTGTGTGCATGTCAGTGTGTGTCACTGTGTGTGTGTGTGTGCGTCAGTGTGTATCACAGTGTGTGTGTGTGTGTGTGTCAGTGTGTATCACTGTGTGTTTTTGTCAGTGTGTGTCACTGTGTGTGTGTGTGTATCAGTGTGAGTGAGGGTCAGTGCCGATTTTCGTGTCAGTGTGTGTCACTGTGTGTGTGAGTGTGTGTGTCAGTGTGCATCACTGTGTGTATGTGCGTCAGTGTGTATGACTGTCTGTGTGTCACTGTGTGTGTGTGTGTGTCAATGTGGAACACTGGGTGTGTTTGTGTCAGTGTGTATCACTGTGTGTGTGTGTGTCAGTGTGTATCAGTGTGTGTGTCCGTCAGTGCGTGTCATTGTGTGTGTGTCAGTGTGTATCACTGCGTGTGTGAGCGACAGTGTCACTGTGTGTGAGTGTGTGTGTCAGTGTGCATCACTGTGTGTGTGTGTCAGTGTGTATCACTGTGTGTGTGTGTGTGTGAGTCAGTGTGTATCACTGACTGTGATTGTCAGTGTGTATCACTGTGTGTGTGTGTGGGTCAGTATGTGTCAATGTGTGTGTGTGGGTCAGTGTGTATCACTGTGTGTGTGTGTCAGTGTGTGTCACTGCGTGTGTGTGTCAGTGTGTCTCACTGTATGTGTGCGTGTCAGTGTGTGTCACTGTGTGTGTGTGTCAATGTGTCTCACTGTGTGTGTGCGCGTCAATGTGTGTCACTGTGTGTGTGTCAGTGTGTCTCACTGTGTGTGTGCGTGTCAGTGTGTATCACTGTGTGTGTGTGTGTGTGTGTGTGTGTGTCAGTGTGCATCACTGTGTGTGTGTGTGTGTATGGGTCAGTGTGTATCACTGTGTGTGTGTGTCAGTGTGATTCACTGTCTGTGTGTCACTGTGTGTGTGTGTGTGTCAATGTGTATCACTGGGTGTGTGTGTGTCAGTGTGTATCACTGTGTGTGTGTGCCAGTTCGTGTCATTGTGTGTGTGTCAGTGTGTATCACTGTGTGTGTGTGTGTCAGTGATTATCAATGTGTGTGTGCGTGGGTCAGTGTTTATCACTGTGTGTGTGTGTGGGTCAGTGTGTGTCACTGTGTGTTTGTCAGTATGTATCACTGTGTGTGTGTGTCAGTGTGTATCACTGTGTGTGTGTGTCACTGTGCGTGTCAGTGTGCATCACTGTGTGTGTGTGTGTGGGTCAGTGTGTGTCACTGTGTGTGTCAGTATGTATCACTGTGTGTGTGTGTCAATGTGTATCACTGTGTGTGTGTCACCTTGCGTGTCAGTGCGTATCACTGTGTGTGTGTCAGTGTGTATCACTGTGTGTGTGTGTCAGTGTGTATCACTGTGTGTGTGTCACTGTGTGTGTGTGTGTCAGTGTGTATCACAGTGTGTGTGTGTGTCAGTGCGTATCACTGTGCGTGTCAGTGTGTATCACTGTGTGTGTGTGTGTGTCAGTGTGTATCACTGTGTGTGTGTGTGTGTGTCAGTGTGTATCACTGTGTGTGTGTGTGGGTCAGTATGTATCACTGCGTGTGTGTGTGTCAGTGAGTATCACTGCGTGTGTGAGGGACAGTGTCACTGTGTGTGTGTGTCAGTGTGTATCACTGTGTGTGTGTCAGTGTGGGTCACTGTGTGTGTCAGTGTGTATCACTGTGTGTGTGTGTGTCAGTGATTATCAATGTGTGTGTATGTGGGTCAGTGTTTATCACTGTGTGTGTGTGGGTCAGTGTGTGTCACTGTGTGTGTGTCAGTATGTATCACTGTGTGTGTGTGTCAGTGTGTATCACTGTGTGTGTGTCACTGTGCGTGTCAGTGTGCATCACTGTGTGTGTGTGTGTGTGTGGGTCAGTGTGTGTCACTGTGTGTGTCAGTATGTATCACTGTGTGTGTGTGTCAATGTGTATCACTGTGTGTGTGTCACCTTGCGTGTCAGTGCGTATCACTGTGTGTGTGTCAGTGTGTATCACTGTGTCTGTGTGTCAGTGTGTATCACTGTGTGTGTGTCACTGTGTGTGTGTGTGTCAGTGTGTATCACAGTGTGTGTGTGTGTGTCAGTGCGTATCACTGTGCGTGTCAGTGTGTATCACTGTGTGTGTGTGTGTGTGTGTCAGTGTGTATCACTGTGTGTGTGTGTCAGTGTGTATCACTGTGTGTGTGTGTGGGTCAGTATGTATCACTGCGTGTGTGTGTGTCAGTGTGTATCACTGCGTGTGTGAGGGACAGTGTCACTGTGTGTGTGTGTCAGTGTGTATCACTGTGTGTGTGTCAGTGTGGGTCACTGTGTGTGTGTCAGTGTGTGGCACTGTGTGTGTGTCAGTGTGTATCACTGTGTGTGTGTGTGTGTGTGTGGGTCAGTGTGTATCACTGTGTGTGTCAGTGTGTATCACTGTGTGTGTGTGTGTGTGTGTCAGTGTGTATCACTGTGTGTGTGTGTGTGTGTGTCAGTGTGTATCACTGTGTGTTTTTGTCAGTGTGTATCACTGTGTGTGGGTGTATCAGTGTGTGTGAGGCTCAGTGCCGATGAGTGTGTCAGTGTGTGTCACTGTGTGTGTGAGTGTGTGTGTCAGTGTGCATCACTGTGTGTGTGTGTGTGTATGGGTCAGTGTGTATCACTGTGTGTGTGTGTCAGTGTGATTCACTGTCTGTGTGTCACTGTGTGTGTGTGTGTGTGTCAATGTGTATCACTGTGTGTGTGTGCCAGTTCGTGTCATTGTGTGTGTGTCAGTGTGTATCACTGTGTGTGTGTGTGTCAGTGATTATCAATGTGTGTGTGTGTGGGTCAGTGTTTATCACTGTGTGTGTGTGGGTCAGTGTGTGTCACTGTGTGTGTGTCACTGTGCGTGTCAGTGTGCATCACTGTGTGTGTGTGTGTGTGTCAGTATGTATCACTGTGTGTGTGTGTCAGTGTGTATCACTGTGTGTGTGTCACTGTGCGTGTCAGTGTGCATCACTGTGTGTGTGTGTGTGTGGGTCAGTGTGTGTCACTGTGTGTGTCAGTATGTATCACTGTGTGTGTGTGTCAATGTGTATCACTGTGTGTGTGTCACCTTGCGTGTCAGTGCGTATCACTGTGTGTGTGTCAGTGTGTATCACTGTGTGTGTGTCAGTGTGTATCACTGTGTGTGTGTCACTGTGTGTGTGTGTCAGTGTGTATCACAGTGTGTGTGTGTGTCACTGCGTATCACTGTGCGTGTCAGTGTGTATCACTGTGTGTGTGTGTGTGTGTCAGTGTGTATCACTGTGTGTGTGTGTGTCAGTGTGTATCACTGTGTGTGTGTGTGGGTCAGTATGTATCACTGCGTGTGTGTGTGTCAGTGTGTATCACTGCGTGTGTGAGGGACAGTGTCACTGTGTGTGTGTGTCAGTGTGTATCACTGTGTGTGTGTCAGTGTGGGTCACTGTGTGTGTGTCAGTGTGTATCACTGTGTGTGTGTGTGTGTGTGTGTGGGTCAGTGTGTATCACTGTGTGTGTGTGTGGGTCAGTGTGTGTCACTGTGTGTGTCAGTATGTATCACTGTGTGTGTGTGTCAGTGTGTATCACTGTGTGTGTGTCACCTTGCGTGTCAGTGTGTGTCACTGTGTGTGTGTCAGTGTGTATCACTGTGTGTGTGTGTCAGTGTGTATCACTGTGTGTGTGTCACTTTGTGTGTGTGTGTCAGTGTGTATCCCTGTGTGTGTGTGTCAGTGCGTATCACTGTGCGTGTCAGTGTGTATCAATGTGTGTGTGTGTGTGTGTGTGTGTCAGTGTGTATCACTGCGCGTGTGAGGGACAGTGTCACTGTGTGTGTGTGTGTGTGTCAGTGTGTGTCACTGTGTGTGTGTCAGTGTGTATCACTGTGTGTGGGTCAGTGTGTGTCACTGTGTGTGTGTCAGTGTGTGGCGCTGTGTGTGTGTCAGTGTGTATCACTGTGTGTGTGGATCAGTGTGTGTCATTGTGTGTGTGTCAGTGTGTATCACTGTGTGTGTGTGTGTGTGTCAGTGTGTATAACTGTGTGTGGGGGTCAGTGTGTGTCACTGTGTGTGTGTCAGTGTGTATCACTGTGTGTGTGTGTATGTGTGTGTGTGTGTGTGTCAGTGTGTATCACTGTGTGTGTGTCAGTGTGTATCACTGTGTGTGTGTCAATGTGTGTGTGTGGGTCAGTGTGTATCACTGTGTGTGTGTCAGTGTGTGTCAATGTGTGTGTGTGTCAGTGTGTCTCACTGTGTGTGTGCGTGTCAGTGTGGCACTGTGTGTGTGTCAGTGTGTCTCACTGTGTGTGTGCGTGTCAGTGTGTCACTGTGTGTGTGTCAGTGTGTCTCACTGTGTGTGTGCGTGTCAGTGTGTGTCACTGTGTGTGTGTGTGTGTGTGCGTCAGTGTGTATCACTGTGTGTGTGTGTGTGTGTGTGTGTGTGTCAGTGTGTATCACTGTGTGTTTTTGTCAGTGTGTGTCACTGTCTGTGTGTGTATCAGTGTGTGTGAGGGTCATTGCCGATGTGTGTGTCAGTGTGTGTCACTGTGTGTGTGAGTGTGTGTGTCAGTGTGCATCAATGTGTGTGTGTGTGGGTCAGTGTGTATCACTGTGTGTGTGTGTGTCAGTGTGTACCACTGTCTGTGTGTCACTGTGTGTGTGTCACTGTGTGTGTCAGTGTGTATCACTGTCTGTGTGTCACTGTGTGTGTGTGTGTCAATGTGTATCACTGGGTGTGTGTGTGTGTCAGTGTGTATCACTGTGTGTGTGTGTCAGTGCGTGTCATTGTGTGAGTGTCAGTGTGTATCACTGTGTGTGTGTCAGCGTGTATCACTGCGTGTGTGAGCGACAGTGTCACTGTGTGTGAGTGTGTGTGTCAGTGTGCATCACTGTGTGTGTGTGTGTGTGTGGGTCAGTGCGTATCACTGTGTGTGTGGGTCAGTTTCTGTCACTGTGTGTGTCAGTATGTATCACTGTGTGTGTGTGTCAGTGCGTATCACTGTGCGTGTCAGTGTGTATCACAGTGTGCGTGTTTCAGTGTGTATCACTGCGTGTGTGAGGGACAGTGTCACTGTGTGTGCGTGTGTCAGTGTGTATCACTGTGTGTGTGTGTCAGTGTGTCAGTGTGTGTCACTGCGTGTGTGTGTTTGTGTGTCAGTGTGTATCACTGTGTGTGTGTGTGTGTGTGTCAGTGTGTATCACTGTGTGTGTGGGTCAGTGTGTGTCACTGTGTGCGTGTCAGTGTGTATCACTGTGTGTGTGTGTGGGTCAGTGTGTGTCACTGTGTGTATATGTCAGTGTGTATCACTGTGTGTGTGTGTGTCAATGTGTATCACTGTGTGTGTGTGTATGTCAGTGTGTATCACTGTGTGTGTGTCAGTGTGTATCACTGTGTGTGTGTGTGTCAGTGTGTATCACTGTGTGTGTGTGGGTCAGTGTGTATCACTGTGTGTGTATGTGTCAGTGTGTATCACTGTGTGTGCGTGTCAGTGTGTATCACTGTATGTGTGTGTGTCAGCGTGTATCACTGTGTGTGTGTGTCAGTGTATGTCACTGAGTGTGTATGTGTCAGTGTGTATCACTGTGTCTATGTGGGTCAGTGTGTAACACTGTGTGCGTGTCAACATGTGTGTGTGGGTCAGTTTGTGTCACTGTGTTTCTGTGGGTCAGTGTGCATCACTGTGTGTGTGTGTGTGCGTGTGTGTATCACTGTGTATCACTGTGTGTGTGTGTGTGTTTAGGTGTGCAACAGTGTGTGTGTGTTGTTCAGTGTGTATCACTGTCTGTGTGTGTGTGTGTGTCACTGTGTATCACTGTGTGTCAGTGTGCATCACTGTGTGTGTGTGTGTGTCAGTGTGTATCACCGTGTGTGTGTGTCAGTGTGTATCACTGAGTGTGTGTGGGTCAGTGTGTATCACTGTGTGTGTGTGTGTGTGTGACAGTGTGTATCACTGTGTGTCAGTGTGTATCACTGTGTGTGTGAGTGTGTGGGTCAGTGTGCATCACTGTGTGTGTGTATGTGTCAGTGTGTATCCCTGTGTGTGGGGGGGTCAGTGTGTATCACTGTGTGTGTGTGTGGGTCAGTGTGTATCACTGTGTGTCAGTGTGCATCACTGTGTGTGTCAGTGTGTATCACTGTGTGAGGGGGGTCAGTGTGTATCACTGTGTGTGTGTGGGTCAGTGTGTATCACTGTGGGTGTGTGGGTCAGTGAGTATCACTGTGTGAGGGGGATCAGTGTGTATCACTGTGGGTGTGTGGGTCAGCGTGTATCACTGTGGGTGTGTGGGTCAGTGTGTATCACTGTGTGTGTGTGTGTCACTGTGTGTGTGTGTCACTGTGTGTGTGTGTGTCAGTGTGTGCCACTGTGTGTGTGTGCGTCAGTGTGTGTCACTGTGTGTGTGTCAGTGTGTGTCACTGTGTGTGTGTGTGTCAGTGTGCATCACTGTGTGTGTGTGTGTCAGTGTGTATCATTGTGTGCGTGTGTCAAAGTGTGTGTGTGTGTGTCAGTGTGCATCACTGTGTGCGGGGGGCAGTGTGTATCAGTGTGTATCACCGTGTGTGTGCCACTGTGTGTGTGTCACTGTGTGTGTGTGTGTGTGTGTGTGTGTCAGTGTGCATCACTTTGTGTGTGTGTGTCAGTGTGTATTACTGTGTGTGGGGGGGTCAGTGTGTATCACTGTGTGAGTGTGTGTCAGTGTGTATCACTGTGTGTCTGTGGGTCAGTGTGCATCACTGTGTGTGTGTGGGTCAGTGTGTATTACTGTGTGTGTGTGTGTGTGTGTGTGTGTGTGTGGGTCAGTGTGTATTACTGTGTGTGTGTGTGTCAGTGTGTGTCACTGTGTGTGTGTGTGTGTGTCAGTGTGTATCACTGTGTGTGTCTGTGTGTATATATATATTATACATATATAATCCATATCAGTGTGGATGTGTTTGTGTGTGCGCGTGTTGTCCCAAATCTGGAGATTTCCCAGTCTTCTTGGGTTGGATTGGGGGAAGGCTAACTTTATTGGGATCAGGCAGAAATTGGCAGCTCTTGATTGGGAGAGGTTGTTTGAGGGTAAATCCACATCTGGTATGTGGCAGTCTTTTAAGGAACGGTTGTTAGGGCGACAGGACAAGCATGTGCCTGTAAAAAAGGATAGGAAGGGTAGGATGAGAGAATCGTGGATAACCAGGGAAATTGAGGGACTGGTCAAAAGGAAAAGAGAGGCGTATGTTAGGTCCAAGCAGCTAAAAACGGAGGGAGCTCTGGAGGAGTACAATGAAAGTAGGAAAATACTCAAACGGGGAATTAGAAGAGCAAAAAGGGGTCATGAAATGTTCTTGGCAGACAGGATTAAGGAGAATCCCAAGGCATTTTATTCATACGTTAGGAACAAAAGGGTTGTTAGGGAAAAAATTGGACCTCTCAGGGACAAAAGTGGGGACTTATGCTTGGAGACCAAAAAAGTAGGGGAGATCCTAAATGAATACTTTGCGTCGGTAGTCACAAAGGAGAGGGATGTGTTGACTGGGAGTGTCTCGGAGGGGAGCGTTGAACCGTTGGAGAAAATCTCCATTACAAAGGAGGAGGTGTTAGGTTTGTTAGAGAATATAAAGACTGACAAATCCCCAGGGCCTGATGGAATCTATCCAAGGCTGCTCAGGGAGACGAGAGGTGAAATCGTTGTGCCTCTGACGCAAATCTTTGTCTCGTTACTGGACACAGGTGAGGTCCCAGAGGATTGGAGGATAGCCAATGTGGTCCCGTTATTTAAGAAGGGTAGGAAGGATAACCCGGGTAATTATAGGCCGGTGAGCTTGACGTCCGTGGTGGGGAAGTTGTTGGAGAAGGTTCTTAGAGATAGGATGTATGCGCATTTAGAAAGGAATAAACTCATTAACGATAGTCAGCATGGTTTTGTGAGAGGGAGGTCATGCCTCACTAACCTGGTGGTGTTTTTTGAAGAAGTGACCAAAATGGTTGACGAAGGAAGGGCCGTCGATGTTGTCTATATGGACTTTAGTAAAGCGTTTGACAAAGTCCCTCATGGTAGGCTAGTGAAAAAGGTTGGATCCCATGGGATAAAGGGGGAGGTGGCTAGATGGGTGGAGAGCTTGCTTGGTCATAGAAGACAGAGGGTGGTAGTGGAAGGGTCTTTTTCCGGCTGGAGGCATGTGACTAGTGGTGTACCGTAGGGCTCTGTATTGGGACCTCTGCTGTTTGTGATTTATATAAATGATCTGGAAGAAGGAGTAACTGGGGTGATCAGTAAGTTTGCGGACGACACAAAACTGGCAGGACTTGCAGATAGTGAGGAACATTGTCAGAGGCTACAGAAGGATATAGGTAGGCTGGAAATTTGGGCAAGGAAATGGCAGATGGAGTTCAATCCTGATAAATGCGAAGTGATGCATTTTGGTGGGAATAATGTAGGGAGGAGCTACACGATAAATGGAAGAACCATAAAGGGTGTAGAGACGCAGAGGGACCTGGGTGTGCAAGTCCACAGATCTTTGAAGGTGACGTCACAGGTGGAGAAGGTGGTGAAGAAGGCATATGGCATGCTTGCCTTTATAGGACGGGGCATAGAGTATAAGAGTTGGGGTCTGATGTTGCAGATGTATAGAACGTTGGTTCGGCCGCATTTGGAATACTGCGTCCAGTTCTGGTCGCCACACTACCAGAAGGACGTGGGGGCTTTGGAGAGAGTACAGAGGAGGTTTACCAGGATGTTGCCTGGTATGGAGGGGCTTGGTTATGAGGAGAGATTGGGGAAACTGGGGTTGTTCTCCTTGGAAAGACGGAGGATGAGGGGAGACTTAATAGAGGTGTATAAAATTATGAAAGGCATAGATAGGGTGAACGGTGGGAAGCTTTTCCCCCGGTCGGTGGTGACGTTCACGAGGGGTCATAGGTTCAAGGTGAAGGCGGGGAGGTTTAACACAGATATCAGAAGGACATATTTCACACAGAGGGTCGTGGGGCCCTGGAATGTGTTGCCGGGCAAGGTGGTGGAGGCGGACACACTGGGAGCGTTTAAGACTTATCTAGACAGCTATATGAACGGAGTGGGAATGGAGGGATACAAAAGAGTGGTCTAGTCTGGACCAGGGAGCGGCGCGGGCTAATTGTTCCTTGTTTCTCGTTTCAAGGCTTCATTCTATGATCATCTTGCTGGTGCCAGTACAGAGCGAGACTGCGGATAGTTGGGAACCTGTCTCGGGGGCAGGGAATT
Source organism: Mustelus asterias (assembly GCF_964213995.1). Lineage (NCBI taxonomy): Eukaryota > Metazoa > Chordata > Chondrichthyes > Carcharhiniformes > Triakidae > Mustelus > Mustelus asterias. Next base: position 5,037 of record NW_027591021.1, on the reverse strand, counting down.
CATATGGTGTTCGTGGAAGTGGAAATGACGAGGGTTGGGAAGCATTTCCTGATCAGGGCCATTGTGATCTCCTGGACTCGTTTCGATCGCCTCAGGGGGTCGGAGAGGAATTTCCCAGATTTTTTTTCCCTATATTGGCCCTGGGGTTTTTCACTCTGGGTTTTCGCCTCTCCCTGGAGATCACATGGTCTGGAATGGGGGGGTGGGGTGAGTTAATAGGTTGTAATGAACAAAGCATCGTAGCTGTGAGGGACAGCTCGGTGGATAGGATATTGGTATGTAGATAGGCTGGAAAATTGGGCGGGGATCCTGGATTCAGGATTCAATCCTGGACCGGGGAGCGGCGCGGGCTTGGAGGGCCGAAGGGCCTGTTCCTGTGCTGTATTGTTCTTTGTTCTTTGTTCTGAGGGGTTAAACTCCCTCTTGAAGCTGAGCGAAACCCTTTTAAAAACATGGCAGTATCTGTAAGGAGCTTTCAGCTATAACAAAGGGTCACCTGGACTAGAAACTTCTGCTGTTTCCTCTCCTTACAGATGCTGCCAGACATGCTGAGATTTTCCAGCGATTCCTCTTTTGGTTTCAGATTCCAGCAGCCGCAGTAATTTGCTTTTATCCTTTTAAAAACATAATCCATCAGCGCATAGAGACATCACGGATACTGATTGACAGAAAGTGAGAGAGACAGAGAGAGTGACAGAGAGAGATACAGAGTGAGAGAGGCAGAAATTCACCACCACCCCCTCCTCGGAATTAGAGTGACGAAAGGCTCAACTTCTAAAACTGAATTGTAAAGGTGTCTGTGCATTCTATTTAATAATTAGCTTCATTGCTCTGTCTCACACTCCTGTTATTTTGGATACAGAACAAACTAATAGACCATTTCATATGACAGAATTAATTTTCTGTTTGTCATCCACCAAAGGGTTGACATATTTGTGACGAATTGCAAAGCTTGGCTATTTGAACTGCAGGTCTTCAAACTCCAGCCCCCACCGCGTTCGGGGTAATACAGAGACACCAACACACGAGTGTGGCCTGTGGAACAGGCCTCAGTTCATCATCCTCCTCTGGAGAAAATCTCTGGTCCAAGGGATCCGAGTCACATTTCAGACTTCAAAATTCAAATTCCTGGGGAGAAGAAATAGAGAAAAATAATTAATTAAATACAAGACCCAGCTCATCACCAATGGGGGGAATCACACAGACTCCGCTCATCGGCAATGGGCTGGCCAGCGATCGAGCTGTCTGGCAAACTGCAGGCTGACAGATCGGGGCCACTGCACATGCACAGAGTTCAGGAACTGTCAGACTCCAGCCTGAATAGGCTCCGCCCCCCGATCTTTAAATGATAGTCACTATTGTGGCCTCTGCGTTGCACAGATTGTGGGAGATTCGAGTCTGAACTCCCACGGAAAAAAACCCAGCGTGATTTCCACCAGTTTTCCAGCCAATTCAGCACTAAGAACTTTGTTGGGAGAATCGCCCCCTGGGTCTTGTATCGACGAGATAGTCAACATCTTTTCCCAAAGGGAGGGGAGTCTAAAACAAGAGGTACAGGTTTAAGGTGAGAGGGGAGAGATACAGAAGGATCCAGAGGGGGGCACATTTTTCACACAGCGGGTAATGAGTGTCTGGAACAAGCTGCCAGAGGCAATAGCAGAGGTGGGTACAATTTTGTCTGATACAAAGCATTTAGACAGTTACATGGGTAAGATGGGTACAGAGGGATATGGGCCAAATGCGGGCAATTGGGACTAGCTTAGTGGTTAAAAAAAAGAGTGGTAAGTTGTGTCGAAGGGCCTATTTCCATGCTGTAAACCTCGATTACTCTGTGACTAACTTTCGTAGATACGGGATCTGAAATGTCTCAGGGGGGGGGTGCGGGGGAGGCGAGGGAGGGGGCGGTACGGGGCGGGTGCGGGGGAGGGGGGGTGCGGGGGAGGGGGGGCTGCGGGGGAGGGGGGGCTGCGGGGGTGGGGAGGGGGGTGCGGGGAGGGGGGGTGCGGGGGAGGGGGTGTGCCGGGGCGGGGAGGGGAGGGTGCGGGGGAGGGGAGGAGGGTGCCGGGGAGGGGAGGGGGGTGCGGGGGAGTGGGGGTGCGGGGGAGGGGGAGTGCGGGGGGGGGTGCGGGTGAGGGGGCGTGCGGGGGAGGGGGGGCTGCGGGGAGGGGGGTTGCGGGGGAGGGTAGGGAGGGGTGCGGGGGAGGGGAGGGGGGTGCGGGGGAGGGGGCGTGCGGGGGAGGGGAGGGGGGGTGCGGGGGAGGGTGCGGGGGAGGGGAGGGTGCGGGGGAGGGGAGGGTGCGGAGGAGGGGAGGGTGCGGGGGAGGGGAGGGGGTGCGGGGGGCGCGGGGGAGGGGGGCGCGCGGGGGAGGGGGCGCGCGGGGGAGGGGGGCGCGGGGGAGGGGGCGCGGGGGAGGGGGCGTGGGTGGGAGGGGGGGCGCGGAGGAGGGTGCGTGCGGGGGAGGGGAGCGCGGGGGAGGGGGGGCGCGGGGGCGGGGGCGGGGGGCGGGGGAGGGGGGCGTGGGGGAGGGGGCGTGGGGGAGGGGGCGTGGGGGGAAGGGGGCGTGGGGGGAGGGTGCGTGGGGGAGGTGGCGTGGGGGTGAGGGGGGGAGGGGGCGTGGGGGGGAGGGGGCATTGGGGGAGGGGGCGTGCGGGGAGGGGGGCGCGCGGGGGGAGGGGAGGAGCGCGGGGGGACGGGGGGGCGTGGGGGGGGGCATGGGGGGGAGGGGGCATGGGGAGGGTGTTCGCGCGGGGGAGGGGGGCGCGCGGGGGAGGTGGGGGCATGGGGGGAGGAGGTGCGGGGGTGCGCGGGGGGAGGGGGACGCGGGGGTGCGCGGGGGAGGGGTGGCGCGGGGGGGGTGCGGGGGAGGGGAGGGGGGGTGCGGGGGAGCGGAGGGGTGCTGGGGAGGGGAGGGGTGCGGGGGAGGGGGGGTGAGGGAGATGGGGGGAGCGGGGGATGGGGGGGTGCGGTGAAGGGGGCGTGCGGGGGAGGGGGGCTGCGGGAGAGGCGGGTGCGGGGGAGGGGAGGGGGGTGCGGGGGAGGAGAGGAAGGGTGCGAGGGAGGGGTGCGGGCGAGGAGAGGGAGGGGTGCGCGGGAGGGGAGGGAGGGGTGCGGGGGAGGGGAGGGAGGGGGGAGGGGAGGGAGGGGTGCGGGGGCGGGGAGGGGAGTGGTGTGGGGGGAGGGGAGGAGGGGGGAGGGGAGGGAGGGGTGCGGAGGAGGGGAGTGAGGGAGTGGGGGTGCGGGGAGGGGAGGGGGGGTGCGGGGGAGGGGGAGCGCGGGGGAGCGGGCGCGCGGGGGAGGGGGGAGGGTGTCGCGCGGGGGTAGGGGGTCGCGCAGGGTGAGGGGGGTGCGGGGGGAAGGGCGTGGGGGGAGGGGGCGCGGGGGTGCGGGTGAGGGGGAGTGCGGGGGGGGTGCGGGTGAGGGGGCGTGCGGGGGAGGGGGGGCTGCGGGGAGGGGGGTTGCGGGGGAGGGTAGGGAGGGGTGCGGGGAGGGGAGGGGGGTGCGGGGGAGGGGGCGTGCGGGGGAGGGAGGGGGGGTGCGGGGGAGGGTGCGGGGAGGGGAGGGTGCGGGGGAGGGGAGGGTGCGGAGGAGGGGAGGGTGCGGGGAGGGGAGGGGGTGCGGGGGGGCGCGGGGGAGGGGGGCGCGCGGGGGGAGGGGGGCGCGCGGGGGAGGGGGGCGCGGGGGAGGGGCGCGGGGGAGGGGGGCGTGGGTGGGAGGGGGGCGCGGAGGAGGGTGCGTGCGGGGGAGGGGAGCGCGGGGGAGGGGGGGCGCGGGGGCGGGGCGGGGGGCGGGGGAGGGGGGCATGGGGGAGGGGGGCGTGGGGGAGGGGGCGTGGGGGGAAGGGGGCGTGGGGGGAGGGTGCGTGGGGGAGGTGGCGTGGGGGTGAGGGGGGAGGGGGCGTGGGGGGGAGGGGGCATTGGGGGGAGGGGGCGTGCGGGGGAGGGGGGCGCGCGGGGGGAGGGGAGGAGCGCGGGGGGACGGAGGGGGCGTGGGGGGGGGCATGGGGGGAGGGGGCATGGGGAGGGTGTTCGCGCGGGGGGAGGGGGCGCGCGGGGGAGGTGGGGGCATGGGGGGGAGGGAGGTGCGGGGGTGCGCGGGGGGAGGGGGACGCGGGGGTGCGCGGGGGAGGGGTGGCGCGGGGGGGGTGCGGGGGAGGGGAGGGGGGGTGCGGGGAGCGGAGGGGTGCTGGGGAGGGGAGGGGTGCGGGGAGGGGGGTGAGGGAGATGGGGGGAGCGGGGGATGGGGGGGTGCGGTGAAGGGGGCGTGCGGGGGAGGGGGGCTGCGGGAGAGGCGGGTGCGGGGGAGGGGAGGGGGGTGCGGGGGAGGAGAGGGAGGGTGCGAGGGAGGGGTGCGGGCGAGGGAGGGAGGGGGCGCGGGAGGGAGGGGGAGGGTGCGGGGGAGGGGAGGGAGGGGGGAGGGGAGGGAGGGGTGCGGGGGCGGGGAGGGGAGTGGTGTGCGGGGGAGGGGAGGGAGGGGGGAGGGGAGGGAGGGGTGCGGAGGAGGGGAGTGCAGGTGGGGTGCGGGAGGGGAGGGGGGTGCGGGGGAGGGGGAGCGCGGGGAGGCGGGGCGCGCGGGGGAGGGGGGAGGGTGTCGCGCGGGGGTAGGGGGTCGCGCAGGGTGAGGGGGGTGCGGGGGGAAGGGGCGTGGGGGGGAGGGGGCGCGGGGGTGCGGGTAAGGGGGGGGCGCGGGTGAGGGGGGTGCGGAGGAGGTGGCGTATGTGGGAGGGGGCGCGCGGGGGAAGGGGGAGCGGGGAAGGGGGCGTGGGGGGCAGGGGGGGCGCGGGGAAGGGCGCGGCGGAGGGGGCGTGCGGGGAAGGTTGGGCGCGGAGAGGGTGCGTGCGGAGGAGGGGCGCGGGGGAGGGGGGGCGCGGGGGAGGGGGCGTGGGGGGGAGGGAGCGTGGGGGGGAGGGAGCATGGGGGGAGGGGGCGTGCGGGGGAGGGGGGCTTGGGGGGAGGGGGCGTGGGGGGGAGGGCGCGTGGGGGAGGGGGCGTGGGGGGGAGGGGGCGCGGGGGGGGGGGCATGGGGGGGGAGGGTACGTG